>NC_088873.1:24782477-24863610 GCF_032884065.1 Artemia franciscana
TTATGTCCTGGTCGTCATTTATACTCCCTGTGTCCCGGTCGTCATTTGTGTCTCGGTGCTTTGTTGATTGCTAATTTATATTATATTTATATTTATATTTTTTATATTTATTAATATTTTTTTAGTTTTCTTTTTCTCTTATTTTTCAGTTTTTTCCTTTTTTTAGTTTTTTCTTTTTTAGTTTTTAGTTTTTTTTTGTTTTTTACCTTTTTTTAGTTTTTTTAGTTTTTTTAGTTTTTTAGCTTTTTTAGTTTTTTTATTAGTTTTTAGTTTTTTTTTTAGTTTTTGCCTTTTTTTAGTTTTTTCAGTTTTTTTTAGTTTTTAGTTTTTTAACCTTTTTTTAGTTTTTTTTAGTTTTTTAGCTTTTTTAGTTTTTTTTTTCTTTTTAGTTTTTTTTGTAGTTTTTACCTTTTTTAGTTTTTTTTTCTTCTTTTTTATTAGTGTGAAATAATTCAGACGTCATATGCGGACAAACACGACGTCACTCGACAGACAGACAGACAGACATAACCCACAAACAACTTATTTTTATATTTATTTATTCATATTTTTTTAGTTTTCTTTTTCTCTTTTATTTTTCAGTTTTTTCCTTTTTTTTAGTTTTTTTCTTTTTTAGTTTTTAGTTTTTTTAGTTTTTTACCTTTTTTTAGTTTTTTTAGTTTTTTTGGTTTTTTAGCTTTTTTAGTTTTTTTATTAGTTTTTATTTTTTTTGTAGTTTTTGCCTTTTTTTATTTTTTTCAGTTTTTTTTTAGTTATTAGATTTTTACCTTTTCTTAGTTTTTTTTAGTTTTTTAGCTTTTTTAGTTTTTTTTTTCTTTTTAGTTTTTTTTGTAGTTTTTACCTTTTTTAGTTTTTTTCTTCTTTTGTATTAGTGTGAAATAATTTAGTGTGACGTCACCTGATCCACAGATCCACAGATCCACACACAGACAACTTATTTTTATATATATAGATATATATATATATATATATATATATATATATATATATATATATATATATATATATATATATATATATATATATATATATATATATATATATATATATATATATATATATATATATATATATATATACTAGCTGTTGGGGTGGCGCTTCGCGCCACCCCAACACCTAGTTGGTGGGGGCGCTTCGCGCCCCCCCCAAGCCCCCCCGCGCTCGTAAGTCGTTACGCGCCATAATAGTTACGCGCCATTGTAGTTGTGTCCCTATGTCCCACCTGTGAATATAGATATATATATATATATATGGTTTTAACTACGTAAAACTTGCGAATATACAACATTCTTTGCTGTCCCATTGTCTTTGCATATAAATAGATTGTCAGGTTATCCCCCTGTTTCCCCCGGTGTCCCCGTTGTAGTTGTGTCCCTGTGTCCCGGTCGTCATTTATATTCCCTGTGTCCCGGGTCCCGGTCATCATTTGTATCCCGGTGTCCCGGTCTGTATATACATTCGTTTTTTAGTTTTGTTTTTCTCCTTTATTTTTTTCCTTTTTTTTTCTTTTTTAGCTTATTTAGATTTTTAGATTTTTTAGTTTTTTTTATTAGTTTTTAGTTTTTATTTCTTTTTAGTTTTTTTGTCCCGGTCGTCATTTATATCCCCCTGTTTCCCCCGGTGTCCCCGTTGTAGTTGTGTCCCTGTGTCCCGGTCGTTATTTATTTTTTAGTTTTTTACCTTTTTTTTAGTTTTTTTAGTTTTTTAGCTTTTTTATTTTTTTATTAGTTTTTAGTTTTTTTGTAGTTTTTGCCTTTTTTTTAGTTTTTTTAGTTTTTTAGCTTTTTTATTAGTTTTTAGTTTTTTTTTGTAGTTTTTGCCTTTTTTTAGTTTTTTTAGTTTTTTAGCTTTTTTATTTTTTTTATTAGTTTTTAGTTTTTTTTGTAGTTTTTACCTTCTTTAGATTTTTGCTTCTTTTTTATTAATGCTAAAGCCAAAGTTCGAACCTGGAACCTCTTGAACCTAAAACCTGGAACATAACGCCTTATCATCTCAGCTACATCGGCTTGAATACATTCGTTTTTGAATTGTTATATGATGAAATAATTCAGACGTCATATTATATGATGAAAAAAATTTTTAGCTTTTTTCCTTTTTAGTTTTTTATTGGTTTTTACCTTTTTTTTTTAGCTTTTTTAGTTTTTTTTTAGTTTTTTCTTTTTAGTTTTTTTTTGTAGTTTTTATTTTTTTATTTTTTTTATTTTTATTCATATTTTTTTAGTTTTCTTTTTCTCTTTTATTTTTCCATTTTTTCCTTTTTTTAGTTTTTTTCTTTTTTAGTTTTTAGTTTTTTTTTAGTTTTTTACCTTTTTTAGTTTTTTTAGTTTTTTTAGTTTTTTAGCTTTTTTAGTTTTTTTATTAGTTTTTAATTTTTTTGTAGTTTTTGCCTTTTTTTAGTTTTTTCAGTTTGTTTTTAGTTTTTAGTTTTTTATCTTTTTTTTAGGTATTTTAGTTTTTTAGCTTTTTTTGTTTTTTTCTTTTTTGTTTTTTTTTGTAGTTTTTACCTTTTTTAGTTTTTTTTCTTCTTTTGTATTAGTGTGAAATAATTCAGACGTCATATGTGGACAATATATATATATATATATATATATATATATATATATATATATATATATATATATATATATATATATATATATATATATATATATATATCTTCTATATATATAAAAATAAGTTTTCTGTCTGTCTGTGGATCAGGTGACGTCATGTTTCTGTGTCGGCTGACGTCATGAAATTAGTTGTCGTCATTTTTGCTATGACGGTGACGTCATTAAAGATATTTAAGACATATATGTTCACGTAGAAATCTTTTAATGTTTAAGTTTAAAATGACTGATGAACTTACAATGGCAAAAGCCGATGAAGATGCTCAAAGAGTCTATGCCAAAAAACTTGCTGCTGATAGAGAAAGTCAGAAAAGAAAGCGTGCCGAGGAATCAAAAGAACAGCAAGGAAACAGGCTTGAGGCTAAAGAACGCAAAACCGCGCAGTTAGATGAAGATCCACCTGGACAGCGAGAGTCAAAACATATCAAAACTGAAAATGATAGCGATGATGATTGGGTTTGGGATTTTGACTTGGATAAGGTCATCAATGCCTACCAGATTTTAGTTAAAAAGACGAAGGTTCGGCGATATGTATTTCATAGTGAAGCTGAAAAATAAAGAAGAAAAAGAAAACTGAAAAAAGAAAAAATGTAAAAAACATGACGACCGGGACACAGGGAATATAAATGACGGCCAGGACACGCTGAAAAATAAAGAAGAAAAAGAAAACTGAAAAAAGAAAAAATGTAAAAAACTAAAAAATACTAAAAACAAAAAACACTCAAAGAGAAATTACAAACCGGGACACAAATGACGACCGGGACAGAAGGAATACAAATAACGACCGGGACACACAAAGAGAAATTACAGACTGGGATACCGGGAAACAAATGACGACCGGGACACAGGGAATATAAATGACGACCAGGACACAGGTATTAAAGAATATCGTTCAAAGACAAATTTTTAATTGTAAGATGACGGTTGAAAGAGAAATTTCTAATTGTAAAATGACTGAAGAACCTACAATGGCAACACCCGAGGAAGCTGCTCAAAACGAGTGTATTCAAGCCGAAGTAGCTGAGTTGGTAAAGCGTTATGTTTCAGGTTCTAGGTCCGAGAGGCTCCAGGTTTGAACCTTGGCTTTAGCATTAATACAAAAGAAGAAAAAAACTAAAAAAGGTAAAAACTACAAAAACTAAAAAGAAAATACATATATATCTATATATATATAAAAATAAGTTGTCTGTGGATGGATGTGTGGATGGATGTGTGGATGGATGTGTCAGGTGACGTCACCTGAAAAAACTGGATTAGGTGACGTCAAAACTGAAAAAACTAAAAAAAGGCAAAAACTACAAAAAAAAACTAAAAACTAATAAAAAAAATAAAAAAGCTAAAAAACTAAAAAAACTATAAAGGTAAAAAACCAATAAAAAACTAAAAAAAAAACTGAAAAAACTAAAAAAAGGCAAAAACTACAAAAAAAAAACTAAAAACTAATAAAAAAAAGTAAAAAAGCTAAAAAACTAAAAAAACTAAAAAAACTAAAAAAAGGTAAAAAACTAAAAAAAATAAAAAATAAAAAAAAACTAAAAAAAAGGAAAAAACTGAAAAATAAGCTAAAATAAAGGTAAAAACCAATAAAAAACTAAAAAAAAAAAGGAAAAAACTAATAAATGACGACACTCAAAGAGAAAGCGACCAGGACAAAAAACTAAAAAAAAGGCAAAAACTACAAAAAAACTAAAAACTAATAAAAAAAATAAAAAAGCTAAAAAACTAAAAAAACTAAAAAAAGGTAAAAAACTAAAAAAACTAAAAACTAAAAAAAACTAAAAAAGGTAAAAACTAAAAGAACTAAAAAAGAAAAAAATAAATGACGACACTCAAAGAGAAAGCGACCAGGACAAAAGGAATGTTCGATTAGCAATCAACAAAGCACCGGGACACAGGGAGTATAAATGACGACCAGGACACAAGTAAAAAAAAAAATTAACAAAACTAAAAAGAAGGTAAAAACTACAAAAAAACTAAAAAGAAAAAAAAACTAAAAACTAATAAAAAAACTAAAAAATCTAAAAATCTAAATAAACTAAAAAAGAAAAAAAAAGGAAAAAAATAAAGGAGAAAAACAAAACTAAAAAACGAATGTATATACAGACCGGTACACCGGGATACAAATGACGACCGGGACACAGGGAATATAAATAACGACCGGGACACAGGGACACAACTACAACGGGGACACCGGGGGAAACAGGGGGATAACCTGACAATCTATTTATATGCAAAGACAATGGGACAGCAAAGAATGTTGTATATTCGCAAGTTTTACGTAGTTAAAACCATATATATATATATATATATCTATATTCACAGGTGGGACATAGGGACACAACTACAATGGCGCGTAACTATTATGGCGCGTAACGACTTACGCGCGCGGGGGGGCTTGGGGGGGGCGCGAAGCGCCCCCACCAACTAGGTGTTGGGGTGGCGCGAAGCGCCACCCCAACAGCTAGTATTTATATATATATATATATATATACATATATATATATATCTATATATATAAAAATAAGTTGTCTGTGGATGGATGGATGGATGGATGTGTGGATGGATGTGTCAGGTGACGTCACCTGAAAAAACTGGATTAGGTGACGTCAAAACTGAAAAAACTAAAAAAAGGCAAAAACTACAAAAAAAACTAAAAACTAATAAAAAAAATAAAAAAGCTAAAAAACTAAAAAAACTATAAAGGTAAAAACCAATAAAAAACTAAAAAAAAAACTGAAAAAACTAAAAAAAGGCAAAAACTACAAAAAAAAACTAAAAACTAATAAAAAAAGTAAAAAAGCTAAAAAACTAAAAAAACTAAAAAAACTAAAAAAAGGTAAAAAACTAAAAAAAATAAAAAATAAAAAAAAACTAAAAAAAAGGAAAAAACTGAAAAATAAGCTAAAATAAAGGTAAAAACCAATAAAAAACTAAAAAAAAAAGGAAAAAACTAATAAATGACGACACTCAAAGAGAAAGCGACCAGGACAAAAAACTAAAAAAAAAGGCAAAAACTACAAAAAAACTAAAAACTAATAAAAAAAATAAAAAAGCTAAAAAACTAAAAAAACTAAAAAAAGGTAAAAAACTAAAAAAACTAAAAACTAAAAAAAAAACTAAAAAAGGTAAAAACTAAAAGAACTAAAAAAGAAAAAAATAAATGACGACACTCAAAGAGAAAGCGACCAGGACAAAAGGAATGTTCGATTAGCAATCAACAAAGCACCGGGACACAGGGAGTATAAATGACGACCAGGACACAAGTAAAAAAAAAAATTAACAAAACTAAAAAGAAGGTAAAAACTACAAAAAAACTAAAAGAAAAAAAAAACTAAAAACTAATAAAAAAACTAAAAAATCTAAAAATCTAAATAAACTAAAAAAGAAAAAAAAAGGAAAAAAAATAAAGGAGAAAAACAAAACTAAAAAACGAATGTATATACAGACCGGTACACCGGGATACAAATGACGACCGGGACACAGGGAATATAAATAACGACCGGGACACAGGGACACAACTACAACGGGGACACCGGGGGAAACAGGGGGATATAAATGACGACCGGGACAAAAAAACTAAAAAGAAATAAAAACTAAAAACTAATAAAAAAAACTAAAAAATCTAAAAATCTAAATAAGCTAAAAAAGAAAAAAAAAGGAAAAAAATAAAGGAGAAAAACAAAACTAAAAAACGAATGTATATACAGACCGGGACACCGGGATACAAATGATGACCGGGACCCGGGACACAGGGAATATAAATGACGACCGGGACACAGGGACACAACTACAACGGGGACACCGGGGGAAACAGGGGGATAACCTGACAATCTATTTATATGCAAAGACAATGGGACAGCAAAGAATGTTGTATATTCGCAAGTTTTACGTAGTTAAAACCATATATATATATATATATCTATATTCACAGGTGGGACATAGGGACACAACTACAATGGCGCGTAACTATTATGGCGCGTAACGACTTACGCGCGCGGGGGGGCTTGGGGGGGGCGCGAAGCGCCCCCACCAACTAGTATATATATATATATATATATATATATATATATATATATATATATATATATATATATATATATAATATATATATATATATATATATATATATATATATATATATATATATATATATATATATATATATATATATATATATATATATATATATATATATATATATATATATATAAATAAGTTGTCTGTCTGTGTAACGATGACTCTGGTCAAACATTTTCAGATCAATTGCTGGCAATTGGAAACGGAAAGCTCCCAGTAGTGGGAAAGCCAAGAATGTTGTATATTCGCAATTTTTACGTAGTTTGAAACACATATATAAATCTATCTATATTCACAGGTGGGACACAGGGACACAACTGCAATGGTGCGTAACTAATATGGCGCGTAACGACTTAAGCGCGGGGGGGACTTGGGGGAGCGCGAAGCGCCCCACCAACAAGCGCCACCCCAACAGCTAGTATATATATATATATATATATATATATATATATATATATATATATATATATATATATATATATATATATATATATATATACTAGCTGTTGGGGTGGCGCTTCGCGCCACCCCAACACCTAGTTGGTGGGGGCGCTTCGCGCCCCCCCCCAAGCCCCCCCGCGCGCGTAAGTCGTTACGCGCCATAATAGTTACGCGCCATTGTAGTTGTGTCCCTATGTCCCACCTGTGAATATAGATATATATATATATATATATATATATATATATATATATATATATATATATATATATGTATATATATATATATATATATATGGTTTTAACTACGTAAAACTTGCGAATATACAACATTCTTTGCTGTCCCATTGTCTTTGCATATAAATAGATTGTCAGGTTTACCGACTCTTGAACATGCAACATATAATGGTCCATTGGAAAACAATCTGTATTCAGATCTATACCTCATGATTCTAATGATTGCCCTTGAGCTTTGTTGATGGTGATTGCTAATCGACCATTCCCTGTCCCGGTGTCCCGGTCGTCATTTACATCCCCCTGTTTCCCCCGGTGTCCCCGTTGTAGTTGTGTCCCTGTGTCCCGGTCGTCATTTATATTCCCTGTGTCCCGGTCGTCATTTGTATCCCGGTGTCCCGGTCTGTATATACATCCGTTTTTTAGTTTTGTTTTTCTCCTTTATTTTTTTCCTTTTTTTTCTTTTTTAGCTTATTTAGATTTTTAGATTTTTTAGTTTTTTTATTAGTTTTTAGTTTTTTTTTCTTTTTAGTTTTTTTTGTCCCGGTCGTCATTTATATCCCCCTGTTTCCCCCGGTGTCCCCGTTGTAGTTGTGTCCTTGTGTCCCGGTCGTCATTTATATTCCCTGTGTTCCGGTCGTCATTTGTATCCCGGTGTACCGGTCTGTATATACATTCGTTTTTTAGTTTTGTTTTTCTCCTTTATTTTTTTCCTTTTTTTTTCTTTTTTAGTTTATTTAGATTTTTAGATTTTTTAGTTTTTTTATTAGTTTTTAGTTTTTTTTTCTTTTTAGTTTTTTTGTAGTTTTTACCTTCTTTTTAGTTTTGTTAGTTTTTTTTTTACTTATGTCCTGGTCGTCATTTATACTCCCTGTGTCCCGGTGCTTTGTTGATTGCTAATCGAACATTCCTTTTGTCCTGGTCGCCTTCTCTTTGAGTGTCGTCATTTATTTTTTTCTTTTTTAGTTCTTTTAGTTTTTACCTTTTTTAGTTTTTTTTAGTTTTTTAGATGAAAATTTTTTTTTAGTTTTTTCCTTTTTTTCTTTTTAGTTTTTTATTGGTTTTTACCTTTATTTTAGCTTATTTTTCAGTTTTTTCCTTTTTTTTTATTTTTTTTTTATTTTTTATTTTTTTTAGTTTTTTACCTTTTTTTAGTTTTTTTAGTTTTTTTAGTTTTTTAGCTTTTTTACTTTTTTTATTAGTTTTTAGTTTTTTTGTAGTTTTTGCCTTTTTTTAGTTTTTTCAGTTTTTTTTTTTAGTTTTTTATTGGTTTTTACCTTTATTTTAGCTTATTTTTCAGTTTTTTCCTTTTTTTTAGTTTTTTTTTAGTTTTTAGTTTTTTTAGTTTTTTACCTTTTTTTTAGTTTTTTTAGTTTTTTTAGTTTTTTAGCTTTTTTATTAGTTTTTAGTTTTTTTTGTAGTTTTTGCCTTTTTTTTAGTTTTTTTAGTTTTTTAGCCTTTTTATTAGTTTTCAGTTTTTTTTGTAGTTTTTGCCTTTTTTTAGTTTTTTTATTTTAGCTTATTTTTCAGTTTTTTCCTTTTTTTTTAGTTTTTTTTAGTTTTTAGTTTTTTTAGTTTTTTACCTTTTTTTAGTTTTTTTAGTTTTTTTAGTTTTTTAGCTTTTTTATTTTTTTTATTAGTTTTTAGTTTTTTTTGTAGTTGTTGCCTTTTTTTAGTTTTTTTAGTTTTTTAGCTTTTTTATTAGTTTTTAGTTTTTTTTTGTAGTTTTTGCCTTTTTTTAGTTTTTTTAGTTTTTTAGCTTTTTTATTTTTTTTTATTAGTTTTTAGTTTTTTTTGTAGTTTTTGCCTTTTTTTAGTTTTTTCAGTTTTGACGTCACCTGATCCAGTTTTTTCAGGTGACGTCACCTGATCCACACATCCACAGACAGACAGACAACTTATTTTTATGTCCCGGTCGTCATTTATATTCCCTGTGTCCCGGTCGTCATTTGTATCCCGGTGTCCCGGTCTGTATATACATTCGTTTTTTAGTTTTGTTTTTCTCCTTTATTTTTTTCCTTTTTTTTTCTTTTTTAGCTTATTTAGATTTTTTAGTTTTTTTATTAGTTTTTAGTTTTTTTTTCTTTTTAGTTTTTTTTGTCCCGGTCGTCATTTATATCCCCCTGTTTCCCCCGGTGTCCCCGTTGTAGTTGTGTCCCTGTGTCCCGGTCGTCATTTATATTCCCTGTGTCCCGGTCGTCATTTGTATCCCGGTGTACCGGTCTGTATATACATTCGTTTTTTAGTTTTGTTTTTCTCCTTTTTTTTTCCTTTTTTTTTCTTTTTTAGTTTATTTAGATTTTTAGATTTTTTAGTTTTTTTATTAGTTTTTAGTTTTTTTTCTTTTTAGTTTTTTTGTAGTTTTTACCTTCTTTTTAGTTTTGTTAGTTTTTTTTTTACTTATGTCCTGGTCGTCATTTATACTCCCTGTGTCCCGGTGCTTTGTTGATTGCTAATCGAACATTCCTTTTGTCCTGGTCGCCTTCTCTTTGAGTGCCGTCATTTATTTTTTTCTTTTTTAGTTCTTTTAGTTTTTACCTTTTTTAGTTTTTTTTAGTTTTTTAGATGAAAATTTTTTTTTAGTTTTTTCCTTTTTTTCTTTTTAGTTTTTTATTGGTTTTTACCTTTATTTTAGCTTATTTTTCAGTTTTTTCCTTTTTTTTAGTTTTTTTTTATTTTTTATTTTTTTTAGTTTTTTACCTTTTTTTAGTTTTTTTAGTTTTTTAGCTTTTTTACTTTTTTTATTAGTTTTTAGTTTTTTTGTAGTTTTTGCCTTTTTTTAGTTTTTTCAGTTTTTTTTTAGTTTTTTATTGGTTTTTACCTTTATTTTAGCTTATTTTTCAGTTTTTTCCTTTTTTTTAGTTTTTAGTTTTTTTAGTTTTTTACCTTTTTTTTAGTTTTTTTTGTTTTTTTAGTTTTTTAGCTTTTTTATTAGTTTTTAGTTTTTTTTGTAGTTTTTGCCTTTTTTTTAGTTTTTTTAGTTTTTTAGCCTTTTTATTAGTTTTTAGTTTTTTTTGTAGTTTTTGCCTTTTTTTAGTTTTTTTATTTTAGCTTATTTTTCAGTTTTTTCCTTTTTTTAGTTTTTTTTAGTTTTTAGTTTTTTTTAGTTTTTTACCTTTTTTTAGTTTTTTTAGTTTTTTTAGTTTTTTAGCTTTTTTATTTTTTTTATTAGTTTTTAGTTTTTTTTTAGTAGTTGTTGCCTTTTTTTAGTTTTTTTAGTTTTTTAGCTTTTTTATTAGTTTTTAGTTTTTTTTTGTAGTTTTTGCCTTTTTTTAGTTTTTTTAGTTTTTTAGCTTTTTTATTTTTTTTTATTAGTTTTTAGTTTTTTTTGTAGTTTTTGCCTTTTTTTAGTTTTTTCAGTTTTGACGTCACCTGATCCAGTTTTTTCAGGTGACGTCACCTGATCCACACATCCACAGACAGACAGACAACTTATTTTTATATATATATATATATATATATATAGATATATATATATACTAGCTGTTGGGGTGGCGCTTCGCGCCACCCCAACACCTAGTTGGTGGGGGCGCTTCGCGCCCCCCCCAAGCCCCCCCGCGCGCGTAAGTCGTTACGCGCCATAATAGTTACGCGCCATTGTAGTTGTGTCCCTATGTCCCACCTGTGAATATAGATATATATATATATATATATGGTTTTAACTACGTAAAACTTGCGAATATACAACATTCTTTGCTGTCCCATTGTCTTTGCATATAAATAGATTGTCAGGTTATCCCCCTGTTTCCCCCGGTGTCCCCGTTGTAGTTGTGTCCCTGTGTCCCGGTCGTCATTTATATTCCCTGTGTCCCGGGTCCCGGTCATCATTTGTATCCCGGTGTCCCGGTCTGTATATACATTCGTTTTTTAGTTTTGTTTTTCTCCTTTATTTTTTTCCTTTTTTTTTCTTTTTTAGCTTATTTAGATTTTTAGATTTTTTAGTTTTTTTTATTAGTTTTTAGTTTTTATTTCTTTTTAGTTTTTTTGTCCCGGTCGTCATTTATATCCCCCTGTTTCCCCCGGTGTCCCCGTTGTAGTTGTGTCCCTGTGTCCCGGTCGTTATTTATATTCCCTGTGTCCCGGTCGTCATTTGTATCCCGGTGTACCGGTCTGTATATACATTCGTTTTTTAGTTTTGTTTTTCTCCTTTATTTTTTTCCTTTTTTTTTCTTTTTTAGTTTATTTAGATTTTTAGATTTTTTAGTTTTTTTATTAGTTTTTAGTTTTTTTTCTTTTTAGTTTTTTTGTAGTTTTTACCTTCTTTTTAGTTTTGTTAATTTTTTTTTTTACTTGTGTCCTGGTCGTCATTTATACTCCCTGTGTCCCGGTGCTTTGTTGATTGCTAATCGAACATTCCTTTTGTCCTGGTCGCTTTCTCTTTGAGTGTCGTCATTTATTTTTTTCTTTTTTAGTTCTTTTAGTTTTTACCTTTTTTAGTTTTTTTTTAGTTTTTAGTTTTTTTAGTTTTTTACCTATTTTTAGTTTTTTTAGTTTTTTAGCTTTTTTATTTTTTTTATTAGTTTTTAGTTTTTTTGTAGTTTTTGCCTTTTTTTTAGTTTTTTGTCCTGGTCGCTTTCTCTTTGAGTGTCGTCATTTATTAGTTTTTTCCTTTTTTTTTAGTTTTTTATTGGTTTTTACCTTTATTTTAGCTTATTTTTCAGTTTTTTCCTTTTTTTTAGTTTTTTTTTATTTTTTATTTTTTTTAGTTTTTTACCTTTTTTAGTTTTTTAGTTTTTTTAGTTTTTTAGCTTTTTTACTTTTTTTATTAGTTTTTAGTTTTTTTTTGTAGTTTTTGCCTTTTTTTAGTTTTTTCAGTTTTTTTTTTTAGTTTTTTATTGGTTTTTACCTTTATAGTTTTTTTAGTTTTTTAGCTTTTTTATTTTTTTTATTAGTTTTTAGTTTTTTTTTGTAGTTTTTGCCTTTTTTTAGTTTTTTCAGTTTTGACGTCACCTAATCCAGTTTTTTCAGGTGACGTCACCTGACACATCCATCCACACATCCATCCACACATCCACAGACAGACAACTTATTTTTATATATATAGATATATATATATATTTATATATATATATATATATATATATATATATATATATATATATATATATATATATATATTTATATATATATAAATAAATTGTCGGTCCGTTACGCCAGATTATATCTTCTATATATATAAACGAAAAGAAACTAAAATGTAAAAACTGGGAATTGTATAAATACTCCGAAATATTTTAACAATAGATTAAAGTAATTCGAAAACCTTAAAACATATACTTAAATTTGAGGTTTATTATAAATTGTTGAGCTTTAGCAAGCTTGGCATAAGAGGAATTTTTAGTATTTATCTTAAAATGACCGAAGAAACAGCGGAGAAAGCTGCTCAAATAGTTGATTCAAAGCGAAATTTTAGTATAAATTCTACAATGGCAGAAGAAACAGCCAAGGAATCTGCTCAAAGGGTTTATGCCAAAGGCTTGCGGCTAAAGAACGCAAAACCGCGCAGTTAGATGAAAATCCACCAGGACAGCGAGATTCAAAACGTATCAAAACTGAAAATGATAGCGATGATGATTGGGTTTGGGATTTTTACTTGGATAAGGTCATCAATGCCTACCAGATTTTAGTAAAAAAACAAAGGTTCGGCGATATGTATTTACGTCTAAAAAATAAAGATTAAAAAGAAAACAGAAAAAAGAAAAATGGTAAAAAACTAAAAAAAAAAATAAAAAGAAAAAACTAAAAAAAACAACTTAAAAATAAAAAAAAACTAAAAAATAAAAAAATCAAAAAAAGAAAAACCTAAAAAGAAAAAACGTAAAAAAAAAATAAAAAAAGTAAAAAACTAAAAAGACAATAAGACTAAAAAAGCTAAAAAACTAAAAAGAAAAAAAAATTAAAAAAGCTAAAAAACTAAAAAAAAGAAAGAACTAAAAAAATTGGGAATTGCACAAATATTTCAATATATTTTGACAATAGATTAAAGTAATTCGAAAACCTTAAAACAGATACCCAAATTTTTGAGGTTTATTATAAATTGTTGGAGCTTTAGCATGCTTGGCACGTAAAGATTTTTCCAAGTGTCAATGTTAGAACCGGGACACTGGGACACAAATGACGACCGGGACACAGGGAATATAAATGACGACCGGGACACTTAAAGAAAAATTACAGACCGGGACACCGGAACACAAATGACGACCGGGACCGGGACAGAGGGAATATAAATGACGACCGGGAAACTCAAAGAGAGATTATTACAGACTGGGATACCGGGACACAAATGACGACCAGGACACAACTACAACGAGGACGCCGGGGGCACAGGGGGATATATAAATGACGACAGGGACACAAGGAATGTTCGATTAGCAATCACCATCAACAAAGGTCAAGGGCAATCGTTAGAAAAATGCGGTATTGATCTGAATACGGAATGTTTTCCCATGGACAATTATTATGTTGCATGTTCAAGAGTTTGTCTGTGGGTCTGTGTGTCGAGTGACGTCATGTTTGTGTGTCGACAGACGTCATGTTTGTCGACTGACGAAATTACAGGCCGGGACATCGGGACACAACTGACGACCGGGACACTGGGACATAGGGAATATAAATGACGACCGGGACACAAGGAATGTTCGATTAGCAATCACCATCAACAAAGCACCGGGACACAAATGACGACCGGGACACAAGGAAAATAAATGACGACCAGGACACTCAAAGAGAAATTACAGACCGAGACATTGGAACAAAAACGACGACCGGGACAAAAATAACGTCTGAGACACCGGGATACAGGGAATAAAAATGACGACCGCGACACTCAAAGAGAAATTACAGACTGGGACACCGGGACACAAATGAAGACCGGGACACAGGTAAACAACTACAACAGGGACGCCGGGGGGCACAGGGGGATATATAAATGACGACGGGGACACAGAGAATGTTCGATTAGCAATCACCATCAACAAAGCTCAAGGGCGATCATTAGAATAATGAGGTATAGATCTGAATACAGATTGTTTTTCCCATGGACAATTATATGTTGCATGTTCAAGAGTCGGTAAACCTGACAATCTATTTATATGCACAGACAATGGAATAGCCAAGAATGCTGTATATTCGCATGTTTTACATAGTTAAAAATATACATATATCTATATATACTCACAGGTGGGACACAGGGACACAACTACAATGGCGCGTAACTAATATGGCGCATAACGACTTATGCGCAAGGGGGGCTTGGGAGGGCGCTAAGCGCCCCCACCAACTAGGTGTTGGGGTGGTGCGAAGCGCCTTCCCAACAGCTAGTATATATATAAAAATAAGTTGTCTGTCTGTTATGTCTGTTACACTTTGTCTGTTACGCCAGATTATATCTTCATATATATAAAAGAAAACAAACTAGAATGTAAAAACTGGAAATTGCATAAATATTTCGAAATATTTTGACAATAGATTAAAGTAATTCGAAAAAATAAAAACGGTAAAGACTAAAAAAAAAACTAAAAAAAAAGTAAAAAGAAAAAACTAA
This sequence comes from Artemia franciscana, assembly GCF_032884065.1. NCBI lineage: Eukaryota > Metazoa > Arthropoda > Branchiopoda > Anostraca > Artemiidae > Artemia > Artemia franciscana. Next base: position 24,797,379 of record NC_088873.1, read on the forward strand.
AAAAAAAATTAAAAATAAAAAAATAAAAATAAATAAAAAACCTAAAAAGAAAAAACTAAACAAAACTGGGAATTGCACAAATATTTCAATATATTTTGACAATAGATTAAAGTAATTCGAAAACTTTAAAACAGATTCCCCAAGTCTGAGGTTTAATATAAATTGTTGGAGCTTTAGCAAGCTTGGCACGTAAAGATTTTTCCAAGTGTCAATGTTAGAAAGAACATTGACAAATTGAAGAAAAGAAATCAATAAAAAGAAGAAACTAAAAAAAAGAAAAAACTAAAAAAGAAAAAAAACTAAAGGAGAAACTGTATCTATATATATAAAAATAAGTTGTATATATGCATGTTTGTTTGTTTGTGGGGTTGCATTTGACGTCATTATAAGTATATAAGGCTTAGTATATGACGTCATTATAAGATGACACTACAGACCGGGACACCGGGACCCAAATGACGACCGGGACACAGAGAATATAAATGACGACCGGGACACTCAAAGAGAAATTACAAACCGGGACACCGGGAATCAACTGACGACCGGGACAACGGGACAGAGGGAATATAAATGACGACCGGGACACTCAAAGAGAGATTACAGACTGGGATACCGGTGGATCAGGTGATGTCATGTTTCGGCTGACGTCATGAAATTAGTTGCCATCATTTTTGCTTTGAAGGTGACGTCATTCAAGTTATATAAGACATATGTTCGCGTAGAATTCTATTAATGTTTAAGTTTACAATGACTGATGAAGATGCTCAAAGAGTCTGTGCCAAAAAACTTGCTGCTGATAGAGAAAGTCAGAAAAGAAAGCGGGCCGAGGAACTACCAGAGCAACGCGAAAGCAGACTTGCTGCTAAAAGAGAAAGTGAAAAAAGAAGGCGTGCCGAGGAATCAAAAGACCAGCAGGGAAACAGGCTTGAGGCTGATAGAGAAAGAAAGAACAGAAAGCATGCCGAGGAACTACCAGAGCAACGCAGAAGCAGACTTGCTGCTAAAAGAGAAAGTGAAAAAAGAAGGCGTGCCGAGGAATCAAAAGACCAGCAGGGAAACAGGCTTGAGGCTGATAGAGAAAGAAAGAACAGAAAGCATGCCGAGGAACTACCAGAGCAACGCAGAAGCAGACTTGCTGCTAAAAGAGAAAGTGAAAAAAGAAGGCGTGCCAAGGAATCAAAAGACCAGCAGGGAAACAGGCTTACATTACCTATAATACCTAGATCAACTCCTGCAGACGAAATGAATGCTTGCCTGAAAAATTCTAATTTATGGGCACACGTAAAAACATTAAAATTAACTACAAATATGCGTGTCCGATTGCAAAACGATGACTCTGGTCAAACATTTTCAGATCAATTGCTGGCAATGGGAAACGGAAAGCTCCCAGTAGACTCACTTTCAGGACGTATACAACTACCTGCTGATTTCTGTAATTTAGTGACGTCCAAAAATGAATTGATTGAAAAAGTATTTCCGAATATTCTAAAAAGTTATAAAAATAATAAATGGCTAAGTGAAAGAGCGATTCTCGCACCCAAAAATATAGACGTCCACGAAATCAACAATATTGTTTTGACCAAGATTCAAGACCAGGCAGTCCTTTACAAGTCAGTCGACACAGTTTTGGAACCAAATGAAGCGGTTAATTATCCATCTGAATTTTTAAATTCCATAGATCTTTCAGGGTTTCCACCACACGTGCTACAACTAAAAATAGGCGTACCAATAATACTTTTAAGAAATATAAACCCACCAAAGCTTTGCAATGGCACTCGACTTGTCGTAAAAAAAACAATGGAAAACCTAATAGAGGCCACAATCCTGACAGGGCCTTTTGAGGGTGAGGCTGTTCTTATTCCTCGCATTCCCATGATTCCAACAGATCTCCCTTTTCAATTTAAAAGATTGCAATTCCCAATTCAATTAGCATTTGCAATCACCATTAATAAAGCTCAAGGTCAATCATTAGAAAAATGTGGTATTGATCTTAATACTGATTGTTTTTCCCATGGACAATTGTACGTTGCATGCTCGAGGGTCGGTAAACCTGACAATCTATTTATATGCAGCGTGAATTGGACAGCGAAGAATGTTGTATATTCGCAAGTTTTACGCAGTTAATTTGTATTTCGGAACCAAATGAAGCGGTTAATTATCCATCTGAATTTTTAAATTCCATAGATCCTTCAGGGTGTCCACCACACCTGCTACAACTAAAAATAGGCGTACCAATAATACTTTTAAGAGATATCAACCCACCAAAGCTTTGCAATGGCACGCGACTTGCCGTAAAAAAAAACAATGGAAAACCTAATAGATGCCACAATCTTGACAGGGCCTTATGAGGGTGAGGCTGTTCTTATTCCTCGCATTCCCATGATTCCAACGGATCTGCTTTTTCAATTTAAAAGATTGCAATTCCCAATTCGATTAGCATTTGCAACCACCATCAACAAAGCTCAAGGGCAATCACTAGAAAAATGCGGTATAGATCTTAATACAGATTGCTTTACCAATGTACAATTGTATGTTGCATCTTTGAGGGTCGGTAAACCTGACAATCTATTTATACGCACAGACAATGGGACAGCGAAGACTGTTGTATATTCACAAGTTTTACGTAGTTAATTTGTATTGTATCTATCTATCTATCTATCTATATAAAAACGAGTTGTGTGTATGCATGTTTGTTTGTTTGTAAAAAGAGCGTTTGCATATGACGTCATTATTAGAACATACGGCTTTGTATATTGACAGACAATGGGAAAGCCAAGAATGTTGTATATTCGCAATTTTTACGTAGTTTGAAACACATATATACATCTATCTATATTCACAGGTGGGACACAGGGACACAACTACAATGGCGCGTAACTAATATGGCGCGTAACTAATATGGCGCGTAACGACTTACGCGCGCGGGGGGGCTTGGGGGGCGCGAAGCGCCCCACTAACTAGGTGTTGGGGTGGCGCGAAGCGCCACCCCTACAGCTAGTATATATATATATATATATATATATATATATATATATATATATATACTAGCTGTTGGGGTGGCGCTTCGCGCCACCCCAACACCTAGTTGGTGGGGGCGCTTCGCGCCCCCCCCCAAGCCCCCCCGCGCGCGTAAGTCGTTACGCGCCATAATAGTTACGCGCCATTGTAGTTGTGTCCCTATGTCCCACCTGTGAATATAGATAGATATATATATATGGTTTTAACTACGTAAAACTTGCGAATATACAACATTCTTTGCTGTCCCATTGTCTTTGCATATAAATAGATTGTCAGGTTTACCGACTCTTGAACATGCAACATATAATGGTCCATGGGAAAACAATCTGTATTCAGATCTATACCTCATGATTCTAATGATTGCCCTTGAGCTTTGTTGATGGTGATTGCTAATCGACCATTCCCTGTCCCGGTGTCCCGGTCGTCATTTACATCCCCCTGTTTCCCCCGGTGTCCCCGTTGTAGTTGTGTCCCTGTGTCCCGGTCGTCATTTATATTCCCTGTGTCCCGGGTCCCGGTCGTCATTTGTATCCCGGTGTCCCGGTCTGTATATACATTCGTTTTTTAGTTTTGTTTTTCTCCTTTATTTTTTTCCTTTTTTTTTCTTTTTTAGCTTATTTAGATTTTTAGATTTTTTAGTTTTTTTATTAGTTTTTAGTTTTTTTTTCTTTTTAGTTTTTTTGTCCCGGTCGTCATTTATATCCCCCTGTTTCCCCCGGTGTCCCCGTTGTAGTTGTGTCCCTGTGTCCCGGTCGTCATTTATATTCCCTGTGTCCCGGTCGTCATTTGTATCCCGGTGTACCGGTCTGTATATACATTCGTTTTTTAGTTTTGTTTTTCTCCTTTATTTTTTCCTTTTTTTTTTCTTTTTTAGTTTATTTAGATTTTTAGATTTTTTAGTTTTTTTATTAGTTTTTAGTTTTTTTTTCTTTTTAGTTTTTTTGTAGTTTTTACCTTCTTTTTAGTTTTGTTAATTTTTTTTTTTACTTGTGTCCTGGTCGTCATTTATACTCCCTGTGTCCCGGTGCTTTGTTGATTGCTAATCGAACATTCCTTTTGTCCTGGTCGCTTTCTCTTTGAGTGTCGTCATTTATTTTTTTCTTTTTTAGTTCTTTTAGTTTTTACCTTTTTTAGTTTTTTTTTAGTTTTTAGTTTTTTTAGTTTTTTACCTTTTTTTAGTTTTTTTAGTTTTTTTAGTTTTTTAGCTTTTTTATTTTTTTTATTAGTTTTTAGTTTTTTTGTAGTTTTTGCCTTTTTTTTAGTTTTTTTAGTTTTTTAGCTTTTTTATTAGTTTTTAGTTTTTTTTGTAGTTTTTGCCTTTTTTTAGTTTATTTAGTTTTTTAGCTTTTTTATTTTTTTTATTAGTTTTTAGTTTTTTTTGTAGTTTTTGCCTTTTTTTAGTTTTTTCAGTTTTGACGTCACCTGATCCAGTTTTTTCAGGTGACGTCACCTGATCCACGATCCACAGATCCACAGACAACTTATTTTTATATATATAGATAGTTTTTTTTTTTTTACTTATGTCCTGGTCGTCATTTATACTCCCTGTGTCCCGGTGCTTTGTTGATTGCTAATCGAACATTCCTTTTGTCCTGGTCGCTTTCTCTTTGAGTGTCGTCATTTATTAGTTTTTTCCTTTTTTTTAGTTTTTTATTGGTTTTTACCTTTATTTTAGCTTATTTTTCAGTTTTTTCCTTTTTTTTAGTTTTTTTTTTATTTTTTATTTTTTTTAGTTTTTTACCTTTTTTTAGTTTTTTTAGTTTTTTAGCTTTTTTACTTTTTTTATTAGTTTTTAGTTTTTTTTTGTAGTTTTTGCCTTTTTTTAGTTTTTTCAGTTTTTTTTTTAGTTTTTTATTGGTTTTTACCTTTATAGTTTTTTTAGTTTTTTAGCTTTTTTATTTTTTTTATTAGTTTTTAGTTTTTTTTGTAGTTTTTGCCTTTTTTTAGTTTTTTCAGTTTTGACGTCACCTAATCCAGTTTTTTCAGGTGACGTCACCTGACACATCCATCCATCCATCCACAGACAGACAGACAACTTATTTTTATATATAGAAGATATATATCTATATATATAAAAATAAGTTGTCTGTCCGTTACGCCAGATTATATCTTCTATATATATATAAAAGAAAACAAACTAGAATGTAAAAACTGGAAATTGCATAAATATTTGGAAATATTTTGACAATAGATTAAAGTAATTCGAAAAAAGAAAAATGGTAAAAAACTTAAAAAAACTAAAAAGAAAAAACTAAAAAAAAATTAAAAATTAAAAAAATTAAAAAAAGAAAAAACCTAAAAAGAAAAAACGTAAACAAATAAAAAAGATAAAAAACTAAAAAAAAAACTAAAAAGAGCTAAAAAACTAAACAAAAGAAAAAACTAAAAAAAACTGGGAATTGCACAAATATTTCAATATATTTTGACAATAGATTAAAGTAATTCGAAAACCTTAAAAAGATACCCCAAAGCTTAAAGTTTAATATAAATTGTTGGAGCTTTTGCATGCTTGGCACGTAAAGATTTTTCCAAGTGTCAATGTTAGAATGAACATTGACAAATTGAAGAAAACAAATCAATAAAAAGAAGAAACTAAAAAAAAGAAAAAACTAAAAAAGAAAAAACTAAAAAACTGGGAATTGCACAAATATTTCAATACATTTTGACAAAAGATTAAGGTAATTCGAAAACCTTAAAACAGATACCCAAAAATTTGAGGTTTATTATAAATTGTTGGAGCTTTAGCTTTCTTGGCACGTAAAGATTTTTCCAAGTGTCAATGTTAGAATGAACATTGACAAATTGAAGAAAACAAATCAATAAAAAGAAAAACTAAAAAAAGGCAAAAACTAAAAAAAAACTAAAAACTAATAAAAAAACTAAAAAAGCTAAAAAACTAAAAAAACTAAAAAAACTAAAAAAAGGTAAAAAACAAAAAAAAACTAAAAACTAAAAAAGAAAAAACTAAAAAAAAATGAAAAAACTGAAAAATAAGAGAAAAAGAAAACTAAAAAAATATTAATAAATATAAAAAAAAAATCTAAAAATCTAAATAAACTAAAAAAGAAAAAAAAGAAAAAAGGAAAAAAATAAAGGAGAAAAACAAAACTAAAAAACGAATGTATATACAGACCGGGACACCGGGATACAAATGACGACCGGGACACAGGGAATATAAATGACGACCGGGACACAGGGACACAACTACAATGGGGACGCCGGGGGGCACAGGGGGATATAAATGACGACCGGGACACTGGGACACAAGGAATATAAATGACGCCCGGGACACTCAAAGAGAAATCACAGACTGGAACACCGGGACACAAATCACGACCGGGACACAGGGAATATAAATGACGACCGGGACACAGGGACATAACTACAAAGGGGACGCCGGGGTGCACAGGGGGATATATAAATGACGATGGCGACTCAGGGAATGGTCGATTAGCAATCACCATCAAATGACGATGGCGACTCAGGGAATGGTCGATTAGCAATCACCATCAACAAAGCTCAAGGGCAATCATTAGAATCATGAGGTATAGATCTGAATACGGATTGTTTTCCCATGGACCATTATATGTTGCATGTTCAAGAGTCGGTAAACCTGACAATCTATTTATATGCACAGACAATGGGACAGCAAAGAATGTTGTATATTCGCAAGTTTTACGTAGTTAAAAACATATATATATCTATATATATAAAAATAAGTTGTCTGTCTGTGGATGTGTGGATGGATGTGTGGATGGATGTGTCAGGTGACGTCACCTGAAAAAACTGGATTAGGTGACGTCAAAACTGAAAAAACTAAAAAAAGGCAAAAACTACAAAAAAAACTAAAAACTAATAAAAAAAATAAAAAAGCTAAAAAACTAAAAAAACTATAAAGGTAAAAACCAATAAAAAACTAAAAAAAAAACTGAAAAAACTAAAAAAAGGCAAAAACTACAAAAAAAAACTAAAAACTAATAAAAAAAGTAAAAAAGCTAAAAAACTAAAAAAACTAAAAAAACTAAAAAAAGGTAAAAAACTAAAAAAAATAAAAAATAAAAAAAAACTAAAAAAAAGGAAAAAACTGAAAAATAAGCTAAAATAAAGGTAAAAACCAATAAAAAACTAAAAAAAAAAAGGAAAAAACTAATAAATGACGACACTCAAAGAGAAAGCGACCAGGACAAAAAACTAAAAAAAAAGGCAAAAACTACAAAAAAACTAAAAACTAATAAAAAAAATAAAAAAGCTAAAAAACTAAAAAAACTAAAAAAAGGTAAAAAACTAAAAAAACTAAAAACTAAAAAAAAACTAAAAAAGGTAAAAACTAAAAGAACTAAAAAAGAAAAAAATAAATGACGACACTCAAAGAGAAAGCGACCAGGACAAAAGGAATGTTCGATTAGCAATCAACAAAGCACCGGGACACAGGGAGTATAAATGACGACCAGGACACAAGTAAAAAAAAAAATTAACAAAACTAAAAAGAAGGTAAAAACTACAAAAAAACTAAAAAGAAAAAAAAACTAAAAACTAATAAAAAAACTAAAAAATCTAAAAATCTAAATAAACTAAAAAAGAAAAAAAAAGGAAAAAAATAAAGGAGAAAAACAAAACTAAAAAACGAATGTATATACAGACCGGGACACCGGGATACAAATGATGACCGGGACCCGGGACACAGGGAATATAAATGACGACCGGGACACAGGGACACAACTACAACGGGGACACCGGGGGAAACAGGGGGATAACCTGACAATCTATTTATATGCAAAGACAATGGGACAGCAAAGAATGTTGTATATTCGCAAGTTTTACGTAGTTAAAACCATATATATATATATATATATCTATATTCACAGGTGGGACATAGGGACACAACTACAATGGCGCGTAACTATTATGGCGCGTAACGACTTACGCGCGCGGGGGGGCTTGGGGGGGGCGCGAAGCGCCCCCACCAACTAGGTGTTGGGGTGGCGCGAAGCGCCACCCCAACAGCTAGTATATATATATATTCTCTTTGAGTGTCCCGGGCGTCATTTATATTCCTTGTGTCCCGGTGTCCCGGTCGTCATTTGTATCCCGGTGCACCGGTCTGTATATACATTCGCTTTTGAAATGGTATATGATGTAATTAATTTTTTGTATTTTTCCCCTTTTTTTCTTTTTGTTTTTTTTTTATTTTACTTTTTTTTTAATTTTTTTTTCTTTTTTCTTTTCAGTTCTTTTTTATTTTTTTTTAGTTACGTTTTTCTCCTTTATTTTTCAATTTTTCCTTTTTTCTTTTTTTTTCTTTTTTAGTTTTTCAGTTTTTTAGCTTTTGTAGTTTTTTTATTAGTTTTTAGTTTTTTTCTTTTTAGTTTTTTTGTAGTTTTTACCTTTTTTTTTGGTTTTTTTTAGTTTTCTTTTACCTATGTCCTGGTCGTCCTTAATACTCCCTGTGTCCCGGTGCTTTGTTGATGGTGATTGCAAATGGAACATTCCTTGTGTCCCGGTCGCGTTCTCTTTGAGTGTCCCCTTTCGTCATTTATATTCCCTATGTGCCGGTGTCCCGGTCGTCATTTGTGTCCCGATGTCCCGGTCTGTAATTTCGTCAGTCGACAAACTAAGATCCACCTGGACAGCGAGAGTCAAAACATATCAAAACTGAAAATGATAGCGATGATGATTGGGTTTGGGATTTTGACTCGGATAAGGTCATCAATGCCTACCAGATTTTAGTTCAAAAAACAAAGGTTCGGCGATATGTATTTCATAGTGAAGCTGAAAAATAAAAAAGAAAACTGAAAAAAGAAAAAATGTAAAAAACTAAAAAATACTAAAAAGGAAAAACACTCAAAGTACACAAATGACGACCGGGACACAGGGAATATAAATGACGACCAGGACACAGGTATTTAAGAATATCGTTCAAAGAAAAATTTTTAATTCTAAGAAGACCGTTGAAAGAGAAATTTCTAATTGTAAAATGACTGAAGAACCTACAATGGCAACGGTACCACCATCGAAGTAGATAACCAGTGGGTTGTTCCATATTCCCCATTAGTGCGAAACGTCAACCCCAAGTCAAATTCGTGCATTGTCACGTTGTCTGAAGTTTAGGCTAGAAAAACTTATGAAAAGCAACAAAAGGAACCCAGTTGATAAAAGTAATTTTATTCCATCTGTTTGAATTAAGCTATCTCTTAGTCAACAATTGTTCTAAGAAAAAGAGAAATGGGAAGATTACTAGGTAAGGAGAATCAGAACCCCTTTTTGTTGTTATTACTTCATTTTAGGAACTCATTTTTTCTTTTTAAATTTTCCCAGAAAGTTCGTCATTTTGTTTCCTGCCTTCATGATTTTTCTTTTGCTTTCTCCTGTTTTTTGCTGTTTTTTTTTTATTGGCTTTTCTCTTTTGGATTTTCTCTCTTGAGCAGCTCTTTTGGGTTTCTTTTCTTTGCTAGCACTTCTTTTTTTAGGATTATTTTTTATGCCAGGTCTTTGTGCTTTCTTTTCGTTAACGTTTGAAGGTTTTTTTTTGTCTCCTTTTTTTGAACCTCTAATACTTTCCTTCTTACGTTCAAGAACTTTTTTGGCAGGGGATATTTGGGCGTCTTTTTTGTTTCCACTTACCTTTTTCTTGTCACGATTTTTATTTGTAGATACTTCCTTCTTTGATACCTTTTTTGAACTTAAATCATCATTTTTCTCTGTTTGATTCTTTTTTGATCTATTTGAACGTTTTTGTTCATTTTTACTTTTATTTTTCTGATTGGATGACTCCAAACTGCCAATATTATTTTTTTCCTTTAATTTTTTAGAATTTTTGTTTTTTTCATTGTCTTTTTCTTTATATTTGCTTATCATTTTGTTTCCTAATTGATCCAGTTTACTAAAAAGTTTTTTTCTGTGATCTTTTCCTTTTGCTTTTCCGGCTCGATCACTTCTAGAATCACTAGATTTATTTCCTGCTGGGTCAGAATCGATTGGCTCTTCTACGTCATCTTCCTCAAATGACAAATGCCTTATTGGAGGCTTATGTTGTTTCAGTCTCGGTCTAGCACGTACATGCTGGATTTCATTTTCCCCTTCTTCATCACTATTATCATTTGCCTCTAAGCTGCCTTCTCTTTGTACAGATGGAGACCTTCTTGAATGTTTCTTAGCATTTAATCTCTTTTTAGTATGTCCACTCTTCTTTGCCTTTGGCTGGTCACTATTACTGTCAGTGTTTTCATTCTTATAGATTTTTTCATTTATTTTTTTTGTCGACCTTTGTCTTGCTGGCGAATTGTTACAGGGCAGGAATAGATCTTCATCAAAGGAGTTGCTTTTTTCTCTCCCAAATTGTTTCATTTTCTCATGTACTTCTTCAAGGCTTTCACGATTAAATTTTCCCTCTCTTAGTGGCTTATAGAGGTTATCCTTAGTATACTCAATGGCTCTAATAAGCTCTATCAGTGCTGGATCGTTTGCATTTAATTGTTCCTTAATATAACAGAAAAAAAGACACCATATGAGTGAAATTATCCTTATCCTTAGCATGTAGTATTCGACTGGGTATTTTTTGGACTCAAAATCAAGGATCAAATTAAAGACATTATTTATTTCATTGATATACCATTCCGGTAAATTTTCAGACAGGCTGCTTTGCGTTGAATGAGATTTCCTCCTCTCTCTTACCTCAACCCAGGACTCGTAAGCCTTCTCTAGAACGTGATCAAGGAAACAGTAGCTATTTAGGCGAATAAAAATTTTTCCTAAAGCATTTAAAAATTTACGCAGTGGTTTGAAACGTTCAGATGTCTCATCCACTTTTAAAATATGAAGTGCTACAAGGCACAATTCGCAGGTAATAATAGAAAAGGATACTTGAATACATTCCTCTCCACCGCTCATTTTAGTCATGTTAAGTTTTTTAAGTTTCGATTTTAGTTCTCGACATTCTCGTGTATAAAATATTATAAATTTAGAGGCGTCCCATATTGGTACATTCATTTTATTTTTATCTAAACTCTCAGAAGACACCATATCCATAAAACTATCAAAAATCGAAACAAATTTTAAAATTTTCATGTCTTTTTCTAGTTTTAATTAAAAAAATTAAATTTGTTGCTCAGATACCACAAATATTTTTGCAGTTTACATAATAACTTAAGCGATCTATGAAATAGAATTATTTTATTTCTAATTCTCCGGAATTACTCTAGTTTCCCTTCACCAATCAGATTTTTGTTAAAACTCGATAGGAATTACTATATTTTATATAAATACTAGCTGTTGGGGTGGCGCTTCGCGCCACCCCAACACCTAGTTGGTGGGGGCGCTTCGCGCCCCCCCCAAGCCCCCCCGCGCGCGTAAGTCGTTACGCGCCATAATAGTTACGCGCCATTGTAGTTGTGTCCCTATGTCCCACCTGTGAATATAGATAGATATATATATATATGGTTTTAACTACGTAAAACTTGCGAATATACAACATTCTTTGCTGTCCCATTGTCTTTGCATATAAATAGATTGTCAGGTTTACCGACTCTTGAACATGCAACATATAATGGTTATTGGTTTTTACCTTTATGTTAGCTTATTTTTCAGTTTTTTCCTTTTTTTTAGTTTTTTTTTTATTTTTTATTTTTTTTAGTTTTTTACCTTTTTTTAGTTTTTTTAGTTTTTTTAGTTTTTTAGCTTTTTTACTTTTTTTATTAGTTTTTAGTTTTTTTGTAGTTTTTGCCTTTTTTTAGTTTTTTCAGTTTTTTTTTAGTTTTTTATTGGTTTTTACCTTTATTTTAGCTTATTTTTCAGTTTTTTCCTTTTTTTTAGTTTTTTTTAGTTTTTAGTTTTTTTAGTTTTTTACCCTTTTTTAGTTTTTTTAGTTTTTTTAGTTTTTTAGCTTTTTTATTTTTTTTATTAGTTTTTAGTTTTTTTGTAGTTTTTGCCTTTTTTTAGTTTTTTAGTTTTTTAGCTTTTTTATTAGTTTTTAGTTTTTTTTTAGTTTTTTTTTACTTATGTCCTGGTCGTCATTTATACTCCCTGTGTCCCGGTACTTTGTTGATTGCTAATCGAACATTCCTTTTGTCCTGGTCGCTTTCTCTTTGAGTTTCGTCATTTATTTTTTTCTTTTTTAGTTCTTTTAGTTTTTACCTTTTTTAGTTTTTTTAATTTTTTAGATGAAAATTTTTTTTAGTTTTTTCCTTTTTTTCTTTTTAGTTTTTTATTGGTTTTTACCTTTATTTTAGCTTACTTTTCAGTTTTTTCCTTTTTTTTAGTTTTTTTTTATTTTTTATTTTTTTAGTTTTTTACCTTTTTTTAGTTTTTTTATTTTTTTTAGTTTTTTAGCTTTTTTACTTTTTTTATTAGTTTTTAGTTTTTTTTTGTAGTTTTTGCCTTTTTTTAGTTTTTTCAGTTTTTTTTTTAGTTTTTTATTGGTTTTTACCTTTATTTTAGCTTATTTTTCAGTTTTTTCCTTTTTTTTAGTTTTTTTTAGTTTTTAGTTTTTTTCGTTTTTTACCTTTTTTTTAGTTTTTTTAGTTTTTTTAGTTTCTTAGCTTTTTTATTTTTTTTATTAGTTTTTAGTTTTTTTTGTAGTTTTTGCCTTTTTTTAGTTTTTTTAATTTTTTAGCTTTTTTATTAGTTTTTAGTTTTTTTTGTAGTTTTTGCCTTTTTTTAGTTTTTTTAGTTTTTTAGCTTTTTTATTTTTTTTATTAGTTTTTAGTTTTTTTTGTAGTTTTTGCCTTTTTTAGTTTTTTCAGTTTTGACGTCACCTGATCCAGTTTTTTCAGGTGACGTCACCTGACACATCCACAGACAGACAACTTATTTTTATATATATAGAAGATAGATATCTACACACTTTTGATTAAGTTAAAAATACTATTTTGATCTTCATAAGCTAGACAATGTTACTACAATTCGCTATTACGGTGTTGCATAAGAAATGCACTTTTTAGTAAAAAATGATTCCATTTAATATGTGCAGAATTTCTACTTGACTGACACAATCTATAATGAATAAGTATATCGATCCTTTATGTGGCCTAGTAAAAACGAAACTATTTTTAAATTTTTCATGTATTTTTATAGTTTTAGTTAAGAAATTAAAAATATTGCTCGGACACAATAAATATTTTTGCAGTTTACATAATAACTTTAGCGATCCTGAACTGAAAACTAAATTAAAGAAATGATTTTTTTCTTGAAAAACAGATCAAACCACACATCAGGTAGTTAAAACCAAACAAAAATTGAACTAATTGAAAATTTTTGAGCATTTTCTGGTTTTAGTTAAAAAATTTAGATTATTGTTCGGACACCCTAAATTTTTTGGAATCTACATAATAACATTAATGGTTCTGACTGAGAGCTAAAACGTTATAAAATTATCTTATGGAAAAATAAACGTGTATAAATATTACATTCACTTCTTACGTCATATATGGTTACAACCTACGATTATGAGCTCATCAATCATCGAGCTTGTACATAAAAATACAGTTTTTTGTAAAAAAATACGTCTATTTTAAATTTTTTAGTTTTATAATTACAAAAGGCACTAGATGTGGTAATTTCCTTTAAAATGAGTCATTAAACAGCTCTCTACGATGTTCCTGTGCCCCGCTATCTGAGGAAAAGATAGAAAAAAAGCCCGTGTATGCAGAATATCGTGGTTGCAGGCACTTCTCTTCATTCCTACGCCTATATATTTTCCTTTTTGTTGAAGCCAAGGAAAGGTAAGTTTCTCATATAGAGCTTTCGGAAAAGGCGGTTCTAATAATGTACTTTATGTTTGAATCTGACCGTATTTTTAAGAGTTGCGAGTTATTGTAGTTTTTTAGTTTTTACAAAGGGCCGTGATTGTCCCTTACAAGGTTGTTTGCTACCGCTGCTGTCCAAATATACCTCACAGTTCAATTCAAACGTTTTTAAGAGTATCCACTGCGTAGAAAGTGGACTAATTTCGTAACACCTTGTTTTCAGATTAGTCAAAAGGTCTCAGCCTGGATTATCAATATGGAATGTAAAATAGACAGAATATTTTTGGTATTCTTAATCTGTTGATTTGGCAAGTGAACTTTGAATTATGATTGTTTCATTTTCTAATTCTTATATTTGAAACTGAGCATCTCAAAACACAGGGCATAACACAGGGCAGGAACAGATCAAACAGTTCGTGGTAAAAAAAACTTGCTACTGATAGAGAAAGTCAGAAAAGAAAGCGTGCCGAGGAATCAAAAGAACAGCAAGGAAACAGGCTTGAGGCTAAAGAACGCAAAACCGCGCAGTTAGATGAAGATCCACCTGGACAGCGAGAGTCAAAACATATCAAAACTGAAAATGATAGCGTTGATGATTGGGTTTGGGATTTTGACTTGGATAAGGTCATCAATGCCGACCAGATTTTAGTTAAAAAAACAAAGGTTCGGCGATATGTATTTCATAGTGAAGCTGAAAAATAAAGAAGAAAAAGAAAACTGAAAAAAGAAAAAATGTAAAAAACTAAAAAATACTAAAAAGAAAAAACACTCAAAGAGAAAATTACAGACCGGGACACAAATGACGACTGGGACAGAGGGAATATAAATAACGACCGGGACACTCAAAGAGAAATCACAGACTGGGATACCGGGACAAAAATGACAACCGGGACAAAGGCAATATAAAAGACGACCAGGACACAGGTATTTAAGAATATCGTTCAAAGGCAAATTTTTAATTGTAAGAAGACCGTTGAAAGAGAAATTTCTAATTGTAAAATGACTGAAGAACCTACAATGACAACGGTACCACCATCGAAGTAGATAACCATTGGGTTGTTCCATATTCCCCATTAGTGCGAAACGTCAACCCCAAATCAAATTCGTGCATTGTTTGGTATCATTTTAACAACTTGCTCTCCATCAGCTCCTACAGAGTTATGGGAAAAATATAAGTCACAAATGTCCGAAGATATACTCCATCGAAAACAGTTAGAGACGTCAGATATGAATTTTGATTTTGCATCAGATATTTATAACTACACTTTAGTTATTATAGAAGATTTGTGCGTACGTATGGAAAAAACCTCTTCAGGATTTGGGAATGCCTTCACCTAACCGTATCGCTGCTGTTTCGAAATGTGTAGAATTGGATCGTGAACAAAGTTACAGTACGAGTGATCTATTGTCGTATGTACAAAATAATATTTCCAAGTTAACATCGGAACAAAAAGACATTTATGATACAATAGACTCAATTTCAGGACGTATACAACTATCTGCTGATTTCTGTAATTTAGTGACGTCCAAAAATGAATTGATTGAAAAAGTATTTCCGAATATTCTAAAAAATTATAAAAATAATAAATGGCTAAGTGAAAGAGCGATTCTCGCACCCAAAAATATAGACGTCCACGAAATCAACAATATTTTTTTGACCAAGATTCGAGACCAGGCAGTCCTTTACAAGTCAGTCGACACAGTTTTGGAACCAAATGAAGCGGTTAATTATCCATCTGAATTTTTAAATTCCATAGGTCTTTCCGGGTTTCCGCCACACGTGCTACAACTAAAAATAGGCGTACCAATAATACTTGTAAGAAATATCAACCCATCAAAGCTTTGCAATGGCACACGACTTGCCGTAAAAAAAAAAAAACAATGGAAAACCTAATAGAGGTCACAATCTTGACAGGGCCTTTTGAGGGTGAGGCTGTTCTTATTCCTCGCATTCCCATGATTCCAACGGATCTACCTTTTCAACTTAAAAGATTGCAATTCCCAATTCGATTAGCATTTGCAATCACCATTAACAAAGCTCAAGGTCAATCATTAGAAAAATGTGGTATAGATCTTCATACTGATTGTTTTTCCCGTGGACAATTGTACGTTGCATGTTCGAGGGTCGGTAAACCTGACAATCTATTTATATGCAGCGACAATTGGACAGCGAAGAATGTTGTATATTCGCAAGTTTTACGAAGTTAATTTCTATTGTATCTATCTATCTATCTATCTATATAAAAACGAGTTGTGTGTATGCATGTTTGTTTGTTTGTAAAAAGAGCGTTTGCAAATGACGTCATTATTAGTACACACGGCTTTGTATATGCACAGACAATGGGAAAGCCAAGAATGTTGTATATTCGCAATTTTTACGTAGTTTAACTCCTGCAGACGAAATGAATGCTTGCCTGAAAAATTCTAATTTATGGGCACACGTAAAAATATAAAAATTAACTAAACATATGCGTGTCCGATTGCAAAACGATGACTCTGGTCAAACATTTTCATATCAATTGCTGGTAATTGGAAACGGAAAGCTCCCAGTAGTGGGAAAGCCAAAAATGTTGTATATTCGCAATTTTTTCGTAGTTTGAAAAACATATATAAATCTATCTATATTCACAGGTGGGACACAGGGACACAACTACAATGGCGCGTAACTAATATGGTACGTAACGACTTACGCGCGTGGGGGGGGGGCCTGGGGGGCGCGAAGCGCCCCACCAACTAGGTGTTGGGGTGGCTCGAAGCGTCACCCCAACAGCTAGTCTATGTATATAAAAATAAGTTGTCTGTCTGTCGAGTGACGTCACTGTCCGCATATGACGTCTGAATTATATCAACATATACCAATTCAAAAACGAATGTATTCAAGCCGAAGTAGCTCAGTTGGTATAGCGTTATGTTCCAGGTTCTAGGTCCGAGATGTTCCAGGTTCGAACCTTGGCTTTAGCATTAATACAAAAAATAAAAAATAAAAAGAAAATACTAAAAAAACTAAAAACACTAAAAAGCTAAAAAAAAATAAAAAAGGTAAAAAACTAAAAACTAAAAAAGAAAAAAAGGTAAAAACTACAAAAAAAAGTAAAAAGAAAAAAACAACTAAAAACTAATAAAAAAAACTAAAAACTGAAAAAGAAAAAAAAACTAAAAAACGGAAGAAAACTGCAAAATAAAGGAGAAAAAGAGAATTTACAGACTGGGACACTGGGACACAAATAACGACCGGGAGATATAAATTACGACCGGGACGCTCAAAGATAAATTACAGACCGGGACACCGGGACACAAATGACAACCGGGACACAAATGACAACCGGGACACAGGGACGCAAGGAATATAAATGACGACCGGGACACTCAACGAGAAACTACAGACTGGGACACTGGGACAATTTTATGTTGCATGTTCAAGAGTCGGTAAACCTGACAATCTATTTATATGCACAGAAAATGGGACATCGAGGAATGTTGTATATATTTTATACAACATTCTTCGCTTTCCCATTGTTTGTGCATAAAACTAGATTGTCAGGTTTACCGACTCTTGAATATACAACATATAATTGTCCATGGGAAAACAATCCGTATTCAGATCTATACCTCATGATTCTAATGATTGCCCTTGAGCTTTGTTGATGGTGATTGCTAATCGACCATTCCCTGTGTCTTCGTCGTGATTTTTATATCCCCCTTTGCATCCCGGCGTCCCCGTTGTAGTTGTGTCCCTGTGTCCCGGTCGTCATTTATATTCCCTGTGTCCTGGTCGTCATTTGTGCGTGTCCCAGTCTGTAATTTCTCTTTGAGTGTCCTGGTCGTCATTTATATTCATTGTGTCCCGGTGTCCCAGTCGTCATTTGTGTCCCGGTCGTCATTTGCGTCCCGGTGTCCCGGTCTGTATATACATTCGTTTTTGAATTGGTTCTTTTTTTAGTTTTTAGTTTTTTAACCTTTTTTTTAGTTTTTTAGTTATACCTCATGATTCTAATGATTGCCCTTGAGCTTTGTTGATGGTGAGTGCTAATCGAACATTCCCTGTGTCCCCTTCGTCATTTACATATCCCCCTGTGCCCCCCGGCGTCACCGTTGTAGTTTTGTCCCTGTGTCCCGGTCGTCATTTATATTCCCTGTGTCCCGGTCGTCATTTTTTCCCCTTTTTTCTTTTTTAGTTTTTTAGCTTTTTTATTAGTTTTTAGTTTTTTTTTCTTTTTAGTTTTTTGTAGTGTTTACCTTTTTTTTAGTTTTTTTTTTAGTTTTTTTTACTTATGTCCTGGTCGTCATTTATACCCCTGTGTCCCGGTCGTCATTTGTGTCCCGGTTCTTTGTTGATGGTGATTGCTAATCGAACATTCCTTGTGTCCCGGTCGTCATTTATATTCCCTATGTGCCGGTGTTCCGGTCGTCATTTGTGTCCCGATATCCTGGTCTGTAATTTCGTCAGTCGAAATCATGACATCAGTCAACACACAAACATGACGTCACCCGACAGACCCACAGACACACAGACAACTTATTTTTGCTAGCTGTTTGGGTGGCGCTTCGCGCTCCCCCAAGCCCCCCCGCGCGCGTAAGTCGTTACGCGCCATATTAGTTACGCGCCATTGTAGTTGTGTCCCTGTGTCCCACCTGTGAATAGATATATATATATATATATATATATATATATATATATATATATATATATATATATATATATATATATACTAGCTGTTGGGGTGGCGCTTCGCGCCACCCCAACACCTAGTTGGTGGGGGCGCTTCGCGCCCCCCTCCAAGCCCCCCCGCGCGCGTAATTCGTTACGCGCCATAATATTTACGCGCCATTGTAGTTGTGTCCCTATGTCCCACCTGTGAATATAGATAGATATATATATATATGTATATATATATATATATATATATATATATATATATATATATATATATATATATATATGGTTTTAACTACGTAAAACTTGCGAATATACAACATTCTTTGCTGTCCCATTGTCTTTGCATATAAATAGATTGTCAGGTTTACCGACTCTTGAACATGCAACATATAATGGTCCATGGGAAAACAATCTGTATTCAGATCTATACCTCATGATTCTAATGATTGCCCTTGAGCTTTGTTGATGGTGATTGCTAATCGACCATTCCCTGTCCCGGTGTCCCGGTCGTCATTTACATCCCCCTGTTTCCCCCGGTGTCCCCGTTGTAGTTGTGTCCCTGTGTCCCGGTCGTCATTTATATTCCGTGTGTCCCGGTCGTCATTTGTATCCCGGTGTCCCGGTCTGTATATACATTCGTTTTTTAGTTTTGTTTTTCTCCTTTATTTTTTTCCTTTTTTTTTCTTTTTTAGCTTATTTAGATTTTTAGATTTTTTAGTTTTTTTATTAGTTTTTAGTTTTTTTTTTTCTTTTTAGTCTTTTTGTCCCGGTCGTCATTTATATCCCCCTGTTTCCCCCGGTGTCCCCGTTGTAGTTGTGTCCCTGTGTCCCGGTCGTCATTTATATTCCCTGTGTCCCGGTCGTCATTTGTATCCCGGTGTACCGGTCTGTATATACATTCGTTTTTTAGTTTTGTTTTTCTCCTTTATTTTTTTCCTTTTTTTTCTTTTTTAGTTTATTTAGATTTTTAGATTTTTTAGTTTTTTTATTAGTTTTTAGTTTTTTTTCTTTTTAGTTTTTTTGTAGTTTTTACCTTCTTTTTAGTTTTGTTAATTTTTTTTTTTTTACTTATGTCCTGGTCGTCATTTATACTCCCTGTGTCCCGGTGCTTTGTTGATTGCTAATCGAACATTCCTTTTGTCCTGGTCGCTTTCTCTTTGAGTGTCGTCATTTATTATTTTCTTTTTTAGTTCTTTTAGTTTTTACCTTTTTTAGTTTTTTTTAGTTTTTTAGATGAAATTTTTTTTTAGTTTTTTCCTTTTTTTTCTTTTTAGTTTTTTATTGGTTTTTACCTTTATGTTAGCTTATTTTTCAGTTTTTTCCTTTTTTTTTAGTTTTTTTTTATTTTTTATTTTTTTTAGTTTTTTACCTTTTTTTAGTTTTTTTAGTTTTTTTAGTTTTTTTAGTTTTTTAGCTTTTTTACTTTTTTTATTAGTTTTTAGTTTTTTTGTAGTTTTTGCCTTTTTTTAGTTTTTTCAGTTTTTTTTTAGTTTTTTATTGGTTTTTACCTTTATTTTAGCTTATTTTTCAGTTTTTTCCTTTTTTTTAGTTTTTTTTAGTTTTTAGTTTTTTTAGTTTTTTACCTTTTTTTAGTTTTTTTAGTTTTTTAGTTTTTTAGCTTTTTTATTTTTTTTATTAGTTTTTAGTTTTTTTTGTAGTTTTTGCCTTTTTTTTAGTTTTTTTTAGTTTTTTAGCTTTTTTATTAGTTTTTAGTTTTTTTTTGTAGTTTTTGCCTTTTTTTAGTTTTTTTAGTTTTTTAGCTTTTTTATTTTTTTTTATTAGTTTTTAGTTTTTTTTGTAGTTTTTGCCTTTTTTTAGTTTTTTCAGTTTTGACGTCACCTGATCCAGTTTTTTCAGGTGACGTCACCTGATCCACGATCCACAGATCCACAGACAACTTATTTTTATATATATAGATAGTTTTTTTTTTACTTATGTCCTGGTCGTCATTTATACTCCCTGTGTCCCGGTGCTTTGTTGATTGCTAATCGAACATTCCTTTTGTCCTGGTCGCTTTCTCTTTGAGTTTCGTCATTTATTTTTTTCTTTTTTAGTTCTTTTAGTTTTTACCTTTTTTAGTTTTTTTTAGTTTTTTAGATGAAAATTTTTTTTAGTTTTTTCCTTTTTTTCTTTTTAGTTTTTTATTGGTTTTTACCTTTATTTTAGCTTATTTTTCAGTTTTTTCCTTTTTTTTAGTTTTTTTTTATTTTTTATTTTTTTTAGTTTTTTACCTTTTTTAGTTTTTTTAGTTTTTTTAGTTTTTTAGCTTTTTTACTTTTTTTATTAGTTTTTAGTTTTTTTTTGTAGTTTTTGCCTTTTTTTAGTTTTTTCAGTTTTTTTTTAGTTTTTTATTGGTTTTTACCTTTATTTTAGCTTATTTTTCAGTTTTTTCCTTTTTTTTTAGTTTTTTTTAGTTTTTAGTTTTTTTAGTTTTTTACCTTTTTTTAGTTTTTTTAGTTTTTTTAGTTTTTTAGCTTTTTTATTTTTTTTATTAGTTTTTAGTTTTTTTTTGTAGTTTTTGCCTTTTTTTAGTTTTTTAGCTTTTTTATTAGTTTTTTGTTTTTTTTGTAGTTTTTGCCTTTTTTTAGTTTTTTTAGTTTTTTAGCTTTTTTACTTTTTTTATTAGTTTTTAGTTTTTTTTGTAGTTTTTGCCTTTTTTTAGTTTTTTCAGTTTTGACGTCACCTGATCCAGTTTTTTCAGGTGACGTCACCTGATCCATCCACAGACAGACAGACAACTTATTTTTATATATATAGAAGATATATATATATATATATATATATATATATATATATATATATATATATATATATATATATATATATATATATATATATATATATATATATATATATATAAAATAAGTTGTTTGTCTGTCTGTCGACTAACGTCATTCGGATTGAGCTGTATGTCGTCATGAAGTTAGTTGTCGTCATGTTTGTTATGACGACGTCATGTTTGTCAACTGATGAAATTACAGACCGGAACACTGGGACACAAATGACGACCAGGACACCAGGAAACAGGGAATATAAATGACGACCGGGACACTCAAAGAGAAACGACCGAATCTATCTATATATATAAAAACTACCGTTGGGGGACATATAAATAGATTGTCAGGTTTACCGACTCTTGAACATGAAACATAAAAAAAAGCTCAAGGGTTAACTTTTCCTGAGGCGCAAAACATTCCCATTGATTCACCATTAAATTTCAAGGCCTTGCAATAGGGACAAATTTTATACATAGTCCCGATTTGACCACATCTACTCAATTTATAATCAAGACATAAGGGGCTGATGATGTGTTTGATTATGTGATTGGGAAAGCTTTGTTGATGGTAATTGCTAATCAACCATTCCCTGTGTTCCCTTCGTCATTAATATATACCCCCTGTCCCCCCCGGCGTCCCCGTTGTAGTTGAATCCCTGTGTCCCAGTCTTCATTTATATTTCTGTGCCCCGGTCGTTATTGGTGTCCCGGTGTCCCAGTCTGTAATATCTCTTTGAGTGTCCCGGTCATCATTTATATTCCTTGTGGCCCGGTCGTGATTTATGTCCCAGTCTGTAATTTCGTCAGTCGACAAAAAACTTCATGACGACATACAGCTCAATCCTTATAATGACGTCAGTCGACAAACATGACGTCAGTCGACACACAAATATGACATCACTCGACACACACACACAGAAACTTATTTATATGTATATAGATAGATAGATATAAAAACTGGGAGTTGATTATGTGATCGTTCAACGTTTATTTCAGGGATTACTAAAGCATCTGCTTCTCTTTTGAGAAAACCGAAATACGACTCATTTATTCTTAAATAATCTGAATCTCTGTCCAAAGCTGGACCTAAATGTTGGTATTTGTAGGTTTTTCAATTATTTCTTCGGCATTTTCCTTGTTTTCATTATTTTGTTTGCGCTGAAGAAGGGAGTCGGCTGTTCTCTCGAAATATCCTCTTTCTGTATTTTCCTTAGTATTTTTATTTGGCCTGTAAAAGCCTTATATTTAATTGTTCTCTTTCTCTATGAAATCTCTTGCCTTTGCATTTTCAGATACACTATGGAATTTGTCAGTACTTTTAATTACCTCTTTTTATTAGCTCACTGATCAAAACTATGAAAAGGCCATTTAGCCAAAAAAAAAATAAAAAAAATGCAAATTTGGTTATAATTATTCAAATGCAGAGCCAAAATCAAAACATGCATTAATTCAAAAATGTTCAGAAAATGTCCATGAATGAAAAAGGATTTTATAGTATTTTTTAAAGAACAATGAAATTATAAATATGAAACAGTTTTTTGAACTGAAAGTAAGGAGCAGCATTAAAACTTAAAACGAACATAAGGGGGGCTTGGGGGTGGGGTGTGTAAAAGCCCCCAACAACTAGGTGTTGGGGTGGCGCGTTAGTTTAAAACTGGGGTGGCTTCGCGCCACCCCAACACCTAGTTGGAGGGGGCACTTATCGCCCCCATAGCCCCCCCCCCCGCGCGCGTCAGTCGTTACGTGCCATATTAGTTACGCGCCATTGCAGTTGTGTCCCTGTATACCACCTATGAATATAGATAGATTTATATATGTGTTTTGAACTACATAAAACTTGCGAATATACAACATTCTTGGCTTTCCCATTGTCTGTGCATATACAAAGCCTTATGTACTAATAATGACGTCAAATGCAAACGCTCTTTTTAAAAACAAACAAACATGCATACACACAACTCGTTTTTATATAGATAGATAGATAGATAGATACAATACGAATTAACTGCGTAAAACTTGCGAATATACAACATTCTTCACTGTCCGATTGTCGCTGCATATAAATAGATTGTCAGGTTTACCAACCCTCGAAAATGCAACGTAAAATTGTCCATGGGAAAAACAATCAGTATTAAGATATATACCACACTAGCTGTTGGGGTGGCGCTTCGCGCCACCCCAACACCTAGTTGGTGGGGGCGCTTCGCGCCCCCCCCAAGCCCCCCCGCGCGCGTAAGTCGTTACGCGCCATAATAGTTACGCGCCATTGTAGTTGTGTCCCTATGTCCCACCTGTGAATATAGATATATATATATATATATGGTTTTAACTACGTAAAACTTGCGAATATACAACATTCTTTGCTGTCCCATTGTCTTTGCATATAAATAGATTGTCAGGTTATCCCCCTGTTTCCCCCGGTGTCCCCGTTGTAGTTGTGTCCCTGTGTCCCGGTCGTCATTTATATTCCCTGTGTCCCGGGTCCCGGTCATCATTTGTATCCCGGTGTCCCGATTAGTTTTTATTTCTTTTTAGTTTTTTTGTCCCGGTCGTCATTTATATCCCCCTGTTTCCCCCGGTGTCCCCGTTGTAGTTGTGTCCCTGTGTCCCGGTCGTTATTTATATTCCCTGTGTCCCGGTCGTCATTTGTATCCCGGTGTACCGGTCTGTATATACATTCGTTTTTTAGTTTTGTTTTTCTCCTTTATTTTTTTCCTTTTTTTTTCTTTTTTAGTTTATTTAGATTTTTAGATTTTTTAGTTTTTTTATTAGTTTTTAGTTTTTTTTTCTTTTTAGTTTTTTTGTAGTTTTTACCTTCTTTTTAGTTTTGTTAATTTTTTTTTTTACTTGTGTCCTGGTCGTCATTTATACTCCCTGTGTCCCGGTGCTTTGTTGATTGCTAATCGAACATTCCTTTTGTCCTGGTCGCTTTCTCTTTGAGTGTCGTCATTTATTTTTTTCTTTTTTAGTTCTTTTAGTTTTTACCTTTTTTAGTTTTTTTTTAGTTTTTAGTTTTTTTAGTTTTTTACCTTTTTTTAGTTTTTTTAGTTTTTTAGCTTTTTTATTTTTTTTATTAGTTTTTAGTTTTTTTGTAGTTTTTGCCTTTTTTTTTAGTTTTTTGTCCTGGTCGCTTTCTCTTTGAGTGTCGTCATTTATTAGTTTTTTCCTTTTTTTTTTAGTTTTTTATTGGTTTTTACCTTTATTTTAGCTTATTTTTCAGTTTTTTCCTTTTTTTTAGTTTTTTTTTATTTTTTTTTTTTTTAGTTTTTTACCTTTTTTTAGTTTTTTTAGTTTTTTTAGTTTTTTAGCTTTTTTACTTTTTTTATTAGTTTTTAGTTTTTTTTGTAGTTTTTGCCTTTTTTTAGTTTTTTCAGTTTTTTTTTTAGTTTTTTATTGGTTTTTACCTTTATAGTTTTTTTAGTTTTTTAGCTTTTTTATTTTTTTTATTAGTTTTTAGTTTTTTTTGTAGTTTTTGCCTTTTTTTAGTTTTTTCAGTTTTGACGTCACCTAATCCAGTTTTTTCAGGTGACGTCACCTGACACATCCATCCACACATCCATCCACACATCCACAGACAGACAACTTATTTTTATATATATAGATTTTTCTAATGATTGACCTTGAGCTTTGTTAATGGGGATTGCAAATGCTAATCGAATTGGGAATTGCAATCTTTTAAATTGAAAAGGCAGATCCGTTGAAATCATGGGAATGCGAGGAATAAGAACAGCCATACCCTCAAAAGGCCCTGTCAAGATTGTGGCCTCTATTATTTTTTCCATTTTTATTTTACGGCAAGTCGCGTGCCATTGCAAAGCTTTGGTGGGTTGATATTTCTTAACAATATTATTGGTACGCCTATTTTTAGTTGTAACACGTGTGGTGGAAACCACACTGCAAGAATCGCTCTTTCACTTAGCCATTTATTATTTTCATAATTGTTTAGAATATTCGGAAATACTTTTTCAATCAATTCATTTTTGGACGTCACTAAATTGCAGAATTCAGCAGGTAGTTGTATACGTCCTGAAATTGAGTTTACTGGGAGCTTTCCCTATTCATATCTTGAGTACTGGAAGTATCCTAGTCAATGATACCATAAGTTTTTCAAACACTTTTTCGGATATACTATATTTTAATAATTATGAACCTCGATCTAGGAATTTTAGTGTAAGTTCACATAAGGTACTGTAGAATTTATCAATGGATAAATTGTAGAGTGGATATCCACTTAATCAAACAGTTCGTGGTAACGAACTGTAGTAAGGAGCGACCCGGCTCAATAGTAACCAAAACTCTAAATATTGAATTTTGATATCAATAGCTACATCAAAAGAATTGCATTTTAATGCTGATTTTAAATATATAATTTTCATCAAGTTTAGTCTTACCCATCAAAAGTCACGAGCCTGAGAAAATTTACCTTATTTAGGAAAAGAGGGGGAAACACCCCCTAAAAGTCGTAAGATCTTAACGAAAATGACATCATCAGATTCAGCGTATCAGAGAACCGTACTGTAGAAGTTTCAAGCTCCTATATACAAAAATGTGGAATTTTGTATTTTTTTGCCAGAAGACAAATCACGGGTGCGTGTTAATTTATTTTTTTTCCCCAGGGGTCATCGTATCGACCAAGTGGTCCTAGAATGTTGCAAGAGGGCTCATTCTAATGGAAATGAAAAGTTCTAGTGCCCTTTTTAAGTGACCAAAAAAATTGGAGGGCATCTAGGCCCCCTCCCAGGCTCATTTTTTTCCCAAAGTCAACGGATCAAACTTTTGAGATGGCTATTTTGTTCAGCATAGTCGAAAACCATAATAACTCTGTCTTTGGGGATGACTTACTCCCCCACAATCCCTGGGGGAGGGGCTGCAAGTTACAAACTTTGACCAGTGTTTACATATAGTAATGGTTATTGGGAAGTGGAAAGACGTTTTCAGGGGGATTTTATTTTGTTTGGGGTGGGGCTGAGCAGAGGGGGCTATGTTGGAGGATCTTTCCTGGGAGGAATCTTTAATGGGGGAAGAAAAATTCAATGAAAAGGGCACAGGATTCTCTATCATTACTATAAGAAAACAATTAAAAATAAACATGAAAACGTTTTTTCAAATGAAAGGATGAAGTAGCATTGAAACTTAAAAAGAACAGAGATTATTACGCATATGAGGGGTTCTAAAAATACTTTAGAATAAAGAGCGAGGTATTTAGGAGGAGATAAATACCTTGCTCTTTATGCTAAAGTATTTTTAGTAATTTCAACTATTTATTCTACGGCCTTTCTTATTCAGGGGTCATTCTTAAAGAATTGGGACAAAACTTAAGATTTAGTGTAAAGAGCATTAACGAGGGTACAAACCCCCTCGTATACATAATAAAAATATAAGGTTATGAAATTTTGTTACGTAAGTTAATTCATAAGTTACGTATATTTTTTACTAACAAAAACGTTCGTTAAAAATTAAAAGTTCAAGTTGCCTTTTTAAGTAACCGAAAAATTGGAGGGCAACTAGGCCTCCTTCTCCACCCCTTATTTCTCAAAATCGTCTGATCAAAACTAAGAGAAAGCCATTTAACCAAAAAAAAGAATTAATATACAAATTTCATTTTAATAATTTATGTGCGGAGAGCCAAAACCAAACATGCATTAATTCAAAAACGTTCAGAAACTAAATAAAAAAAAAACTAATTTTTTTAGCTGAAAGTAAGGAGCGACATTAAAACTTAAAACGAACAGAAATTACTCCGTATATGAAATGGGTTGTCCCCTCCACAATTCATCGCTCTTTACGCTAAAGTTTGATTTTTGCCACAATTCTACTTTTTAAAACAATTAAAAGCTTTAGCGTAAAGAGCAAGGGATTGCGGAGGGGACAACCCATTTCATATACGGAGTAATTTCTGTTCGTTTTAAGTTTTAATGTCGCTCCTTACTTTCAGCTAAAAAAATTAGTTTTTTTATATTTAATTTACATACAAGAGATGAAAGTTTAAATATTTAAAATTCATGTTGATCAAACCCACCCTGCATAGATCTCTCTACAAATAAGTGCTGATCCACGGCACTGATCCGACTTATTGATTCGAGTTATATCCATCACCAAATGAAGAGTTGAAAATTAATATTTATTTTTCAAAAAAAAAATTCTTCGTAGATTTTATCTTTGTTTTTACAGACAATATCTAACAACATCAATATATCACTTATCAGGTACACTTTACGGAAATCTCCACAATTTTAAACCCTTTCATAGCCCAAACTTTCTTAGCAAATTCATAATCAGCATTGAAGCATTGAACATCGTGGGTTCAATCATAAAACAATTCATTTTGGGGTAATTTTTCCTCACGTAGCCTCTATATCGAGTTGTGGTGCTCATACGGGTATATGCGCATACACGTTAATAAATCATAGATCTCATCATCAGCAAAGTGCTGTTTGAGGAGGAGAAAACTATTAAAATCATCGCTTGTATGTACTTGAATTAGTTGAATTAAGGAATTTGTGAAGAAAATATATAAATTAAAAAAATGGATTTTATTCAAGTACGTATTACTATTTTCAATCATTTTCCATTTGAATTCTATGAAAAGAAACTTCTTAGATGATTTAGGTAAGATGTTATAAAAACAAAACCATCTACCCATGCACCATCTACAGCTTCACCTTTCCCCAAACGTGCAAATGCTGGCAAAATGAATATCAAATCATAGTTGAAACCGTGCGTTTAAACCGGTAGAAAGTATTGCTGCCTAACATTTACATCACACGATTGATGTGGCATCCCCAAAAAGTTACTCTCTCCCGATCAAATAGGATTACTTAAATGATCATGGTCACGGATTCCCAGATTCCCACTGCGCTCAACAGTTGTTTTTCTTACAGATCCAACACAAATATTTGTTTTTAATTACCAAATCATCTTCTGGCAATAAAGTCATTCAATAATATGTATTGTGCAGCCGTGAAATTGACTTATTTGCTGCTTTTTAAGTGCGACCACATCTGCACCTAAACAATCGTCTCCTCCCAGCGTCTCCAATACCTCTACCCATTGTATAGTATTAATCGACTCTGTTTGCCCATGGCCAAAATAGACTGCCACGACTTTGGAGATTTTAATATGATTTGGGTATGATGGATTTCACCTGTCCATGAGTTTCGCCTCCATATCTTATGTCACCTGGTCGCTCTGTAAGTGAATTCTGAAAATTCTTAAGCCGCAACATAGTATTTTCACCCAAAATAGTCTCGACAGATTGGTATGGATGTCACTTACAGTTCCTCAAATGATGCTTCAATTTTAATTGATTACGGAATCTAGATAAACACATTGCACAATAATAGTAGGTCCTATCGCATTTTCTACCCTCACTTAAAACCTGACTAATTCGTGGAATAGTAAAGAAATGTCTGATTGATTTGTAGTCTATGGCAGTATCTTAAAGACGCCATACCAAGGGCTTCACTGATTCAATGGACGGAGCCCATACTGAGTATATTGCCCCCATTTTATCTTTAAGTTTATTCTATTCATATTCAGTATCGTACTGTGACACTGAAACCCCAATGCTTAGAAGCTCATTTGCCCTCTCAGAAATGTCAATTCCCTTAAGTCTTACAAGATATTGCCACCCTATAACAATTAAAATCTACTTCAGGAATAGCTGCCCCCCCCCACCTTCCATTAAGTCTCAAATTTTCCAAATGCGACTTAATTGCATCATTTTTTTAGGGTTTATTCCCCGTGACAAGGACTAAATATTTGAAGCACTCTAAGCCCATATCGAAATCCTGGGGGTCAAATAGAGAAATATTTTAAATCCTGGGGGAAAAGAATCACATGAAGGTTTTCTAAAGAACAATCTTAGAAATCCTGAGGTAAAGAGTTCGTGAAGCTTTTTTGTAGGAGACTATGACATCAATCTTAGAAATCTTGGGAGTAAACAAGCCCTGGCCATCATAGGTATTTAAACATAACACCCAAGGTAGCATATAACACCAATTTAGCGAGCCCGCTGAAGTTCTTTTTTAAACAATCTTGGAAATCTTGATGGAACAATCTTAGAAATCATGAGGCAAAGTCATGCAAAATTATGTCGCCCTCGACCCCATTTCCATATAGACACCTGTGTCTCAAAGAATTTTAATAGCACCTGCGTCTTGAGGGGGTCGAAGGGATACATTGCCGCTTATATGGATGCCATGGGGGTAGTTACCATTTGAATTCTGGGGATAAAGTCGTTTAAAGTGCCTATGGTCCCATATTTCGTTGTGATGTCTCTCGTTTCTGAAACAAAAGTGCATTACTGTTTAGAGTATAGACAACCTAGATGTGGTCATGTAATCATGGTTGCCACTATGGTCAGCTTCTAAAGTACTATAATTGCTCAAATTTGCGTGCTACAGAGTGATTTTCGGTGCTAGTAAAAAAAAAATATTCCGCACCATCTGTTGGTTTTAAGGTTTTATGTCGCTCCTTGCTTTCAGGTAAAAAAAACTAGTTGTTTTTTTATTTAATTTTTGAACGTTTTTGAATTAATGCATGTTTGATTTCGGCTCTCCGCACATAAATTACTAAAATGAAATTTGCATTTTAATTTTTTTTTTTTTTTTTTGGCTAAAGGGCTTTCCCTTATTTTTGACCAGACGATTTTGAAAAAAGGGGTGGGGGAGGAGGTCTAGTTACCCTCCAATTTTTCGGTTATTAAAAAGGCAACTAGAAATTTTAATTTTTAACAAACGTTTTTATTAGTAACAAATTTATGTAACTTAATAATCAACACGTAACGAACTTACGTAACGTACAGACGTTTACGTAACAAAACGTCTGTACACTTCCCAATAACCATTACTATATGTAAACACTAGTCAAAGTTTGTAACTTGCAGCCCCTCCCCCGTGGACTGTTGGGGAGCAAGTCATCCCCAAAGACATTTTTATGTTTTTTTTACTCTGCTGAACAAAATGGCTATCTCAAACTTTTGATCTGTTGACTCTGGGAAAAAACTGAGCGCGGGACGGGGCCTAGGTGCCCTCCTATTTTTTCAGGACTTCTTTACCTCAGGATTTCTAAGATTGTTCTTTAGAATTCCTTCGTGTGTTTCTTTACCCCTAGGATTTCAGATATTGTTCTTTAAAAGATTTTTCTTTAAAAAACCTCCAGGAGGGTCCCTCCCAAGTAAGGGCATAGTCCATATGTCATTCCACTATATTAATAAATATCAGCCATCTTGTGCTAGCAAATTCTCCGTCATTTTCTAAGATTACTACGATCGTCCTTTAAAAACCTTCATGGGCTTCTTTAAGCAAAGGAGTTTTGAGATTGCTCTTTTAAACACCTTCAGGAGCTCCTTTACCCCCAGGATTTATAAGATTCTTAAAATAACCGACGAGGGCCAGGGCTTTTTTACTTTGGGATTTCTTTGAATGCTCTTGCTTCAAAGCTTCTTTACTACAAGATTTCTAAGATTCTTTAAAATAAACCTACGAGGGCCAGGGCTTATTTACCACAAGATTCAAAGATTGTTCTTTAAAAAGCCTTCAGGAAATTCTTTACTTCTAGAATTCTAAGATTGTTCCTTAAAAAACCCTCAGGGGCTTCTTTACCCCCCAGAATTTCTAAGATTCTTAAAAAAAAAACCTATTAGGGCCAGGGCATCTTTACTTCGGGATTTTTGGAATGTTCTTAATCGTATATTCAATGCTTCTTTACTTCAAGATTTCCGATATTCTTTAAAAAAAAACTACATGGGACAGGACCTATTTACCCTAGAATTTCTAAGATTGTTCTTTTGGAAAAACCTTTAGGGACTTCTTTACTTTAGGATTTCTAAGATTGTTCTTTAAAAACCTTCGGCTGGGTCCCTTCCAAGTAAGGGTATGGATCTTGAATCATCCCATTATATTCATGCACATCAGCCATCTTATGGTGGGAAATTCTCCGCCGTTTTCTAATATTTCTAAGATTGTTCTTTCATAAGCCTTCAGGGGCTTCTTTACCCCCCCTGTATTTCTATGATTTTTCTTTAAAAAACTTCAGGGAATTCTTTACCTTAGGATTTCCAAGATTGCTCTTGAAAAAACCTTTAGGGGGGTCCCTCCTAAGTGAGGGTATAGTCCTTACATCATCCCAATAAATTTTTGCACATCAGCCATCTTGCACTAGCAAATTCTCCGCCATTTTCTAATATTTTTAAGATTGTTATTGAAAAAACCTTCATGGGGGTCCCTCTCAAGTAGAGGCATAGTCCTTACATCATCCCAATATATTATGCACATAAGCCATCTTGTCGTAGCAAATTCTCCGCCATTTTCTGAAATTTCTAAGATTGTTCTATCAAAAACCTTCAGGGTTTTTTTTACTCTCAGGATTTCTATGACTGCTCGTTCAAAAACCTTCAGGGGGTTCTTTGCTTCTGAATTCCTGAGATTATTCTTTTAAAAAAAACTTCAGGGAGGTCCTTCCTAAGTAAGGGTATATTCCTTATCCTAATATATTCATGCATTTCAGCCATCCTGTACAAGCAAATTCATTGCCATGTTCTAATATTTCTACATTTGTTCTTTAGAAAATCTTCAGGGGCTTCTTTACCCCCTGGATTTCTAAGATTGTTCTTTAAAAACCTTCAGGGGCTTCTTTAACGCCCAGGATTTCTAATATTCTTTAAAAGCCTACGAGGGCCAGGGCTTCTCTACTTCAGGATTTCTTTGAATGCTCTCTCTTCAAGGCTTCTTGATTTCAGGATTTCTGAGATTTAAAAAAAAAAAAATACGAGGACCAGGTCTTATTTACCACAAGATCAAAGCAGCCTGCTGAAAAGGGTTAAACCTGAAAAGGGTTAAAGGGCTGTGTGGGTTAAACCGTAATCACCATCTATCCCCCTCAATACACTAGCTGTTATTACCCTGAATAGCGTGATACAATCTAGCTTGAACAATTTCATAATCAGGTATATCGAGATTAAACTAAAATCATAGCATGATGTTAGATTTACAACTAGTTTCCTGCGTCTGGCTAATATAATGCATCGCGTTAAAAAATTGAGGGAAAAGGGGACTTTTTTGCATTTAAACCATATACTTCGTTTGTGAGGTAAAATGAGAGCTTATACAATTCGGCTTTGAGGCTTTTAACCAGTAAAATAATTATGTTAAAAAACCGTGTTATTTTTTAAATAGATTAGGGGGTGGTGCTAGTTATAATATATATTTCCATGTGAAAAAACGCGATTAGATGTAATTAAGGAGCCCAGAACGGAAAAAAAAGTGTTCTGAAATCAATAAAAGGAAGGCTTTTGACTAGTAAGGTGATGAAAAATTAATATTAAGGTGTTTTCAAATTGGAATTATATAGGTTTATGAGCGCAATCTGAAAAATTAGGGTTTGAAATCAATAAAAGGCAGTCCCTGGCAATAAATCGCTATCGGGGTGTACGAAAGTCTCAATTATCAAGGTTTAGGAGTGTATTACAGAAAAAATTGGTTTGAAATTTAAAGGTAGGCTTTTAAAAAGTATGCTGGTAAAAAATTGATATCGGGGTGTACGTAAATCTAAATTATCAAGGTTTAGGAGAGCAATAAGGGAAAAAGTGGTTTGAAATCAATAAAAGGAAGCCTTTAGAAATCTATGCCGGTAAGCAAGTAGTGGGATGAGCGCAAATTTGAATAAGCTAGCTTTTCTTCGAGATTCAACTTGAATGAGTTAAATTTAAGTGGTTACATGTTGAAAATAAGATTTAGTTTTTCACTGCAAGAAAACCTAAGATTTTATTTCTTATTAAGGAAAATTTGGACCAAAGCCTTCCCCAAAAAGGGTGAGGATGAGAGCTGCCCCAAGCGTGTATGGCGCTCAAGATGCAGCCCCAATAAAGGGCAAGAACTTGAACATCTCTGTCCTACATGGCCATGATACACCCTCGTCAACACCTTTGGTCATCATTAATGCTGACCCATCGAGAACACTGGCCCCAATATAAGGTCATGATGTGCCCTTCGCCTGCAAGCTGTCGAACATTATGTAAGAGTAAATTTATTGATATTTATTAGGGCTAAAAAACTAAACGCTTATTTTAACCAAGGTACATGAAGACTTACCTTATACCTTAGATCCCCCTGTGCCTCCAAAGGCACCCAGGACGTCCAAGAAGAGTCTCCAGTCTGGCTTCCCACTCTGGCTGTATTGAGGCGTAAAGGTGCCGCAAGTCGTTGTTGTAGGTACGACGGAGTGTATCCAGACTAATATTTTAATATTACAATCTAGTACAAGGCAAGAACCTAAAAAAGTAGGACAATGAGAGAGCCCTTGTTTGATGCCCTTGAGAGAGGGGTTTAATGCTATTGCGCAATCCTAAAAATAATCCTTTTTTTGAAGGACTTTTCGTTAAAAACTAAGTTTTTCTGGGAACTATAAAGAATATTGATGCCACCTCCCATCTCTAAAAAAGTAAATCATTCTGTTTAGTGCACTATAGGGCCCCCTCGGTTCTAAAGGAAATGGACTTTTTGCCAATGCTTTTAACTATCAGTACAATATTGAAAATAAGGTTTCGTAAGATCCTGCATTCTACTATTGTCTCTAAGAGGGAGATTTGAGGGCATTACTTATTATGTTTTTTCAGAACAATAAAAATACACCATTCTTTTTCAACTTAATAATGAGGGGAAAATATCAGAGGGCCTTCACTATGATTTTGAGGGAGGATTCCAGGGAAATAGTTAAGATGTTCTGCATCGACAGCATTTTTTTTTTGTTTTTTCTCTCTCCTCAGCTAGCTAGGCACTGGAAAATCACAGAGTATATTAATGGCTCATTTAAAGGAAATTAATACAAGAGACATACAGTCTCTTCGCTTCAACAACAAAGTAAATATGTTGGCTTGAAAAACAACAAAAGTGGCCTGAACTACGATATTGTGCATCGACAGCATTTTTTGTTTGTTTTTTCTCAGCTAGCTGGACAATGAAAAATTTTAGAGATTTATAACGGATCATTTAAAGAAAATTGCTACATCTAGGGTCTTTTGCAATTAAAAATACAGTTTTTAAAATAGAAAATATTTTTTGAATAAAGAAATGAATTAAAATGGAAATTAGTTGCAATGTTCTGCATCGACACGATTTTTTTTTTCTCTCTCTCCTCAGCTAGCTAGGCACTGGAAAATCATAGAGATGTATAATGACTCATGTAAAGGAAATTTCTACAAGAGACATACCGTCTCTTCACTTGAAAAACCAAGTAAATGTGTTGGCTTTAAAAACATAAAAAAAATGGCTTAAACTACGATATTCTGCATCGACAGCATTTTTTTTCTCGTCAGGTAGCTGGGCACTGAAAAATCATAGAGATGTATAATGGCTCATTTAAAGAAAATTGCTACATCTAGGGTCTTTCGTAATGAAAAAAACAGTTTTTAAAATAGAAAATATTTTAAAAAAAAGTGCATTTTCATGTAAAAGCTTGATGAATGACGTCACAATATTAGGTTGTAACTATATATGACGTAATAAGTGAATGCAAAATTTACATGCGCTTATCATTTTCTAATATAATTTAAGGTTTTATACATTAAAAAACGATCATTAGAAGAACCAACGATTGCACTGGACTTAGTTAGCTTCCTCATTCTTTAAGGCTAGTCTCTTACAATTCCGAAGTCTTTTTCCGGTTTGTGATCAGGTATATACCTAGGCAAGGTTTTAACAGTAAACTTTTTTTATATTAAAAGATGATCATTAGAATATCATTGAAAAGACGGGACGAAGTTTAGGATAGGTTATAACTCCAAGAAACAAAATATACAAAAGTGTCCGGAATATACAAAAAGTAACTCAAATATTGAAGAATAAAAAGTTAAATAGTTTTGTAAAATGTAATTGAATGGACAGATTTTTAATATCGAATTCATGTAAAAATATTGCATTTTACAAAAATTGCATTTTCCCGTAAAAGCTTAATCATAGGTTGTAGCTATTATATGACGTAATAAGAGATTGCAAGATTTACATACACTTATCATTTTTAGTTTTGTAGAATGTAATTGAATGGAAAGATTTTTAATATTGCAGTCATGTAAAAATATTGCATTTTATAAAAATTGCATTTTCACGTAAAAGCTTAATGATTGACGTCATAATCATAGGTTGTAACTATATATGACGTAATAAGAGATTGCAAAATTTACATACGCTTATCATTTTTAGTTTTGTAGAATGTAATTGAATGGAAAGATTTTTAATATTGCAAAAATATATATGTTACTTAAAGAAATCGTTCTTAAAAGTCTATGAAAATCAATAAAGAAATGAAAAATAATTAAACAGGTTTAAATTGGTCTCACTTCGCGCGCTTTTTAACTTTTGGTTAAGAGCTAGTAGTACTGGTTAGTAGAAAAAAATGATTAATTTCTTTATGAATTTACTGTTTGGTAAAAACGAATCAAATGAAGACAAGAATCGTGAAAAGGAAGAAGAGAGAAGAGCAGCTCGTAAAAAGTGTGAGCAAAAACATGAGTGGATTATAAGATGTAAATTGGAAAAGTTAAAAATGGAGAAGAAGAAAAAAGATGCCGAGTTCGCAGAACGGATAAACAAGTTTGAGAAGGAGGAAATAAAAATGATACATCAAGAAGCTAGGATTAAAAGTCTGGACGAAGCCATTGCCGAAGAAGAATGGAAAATTGAAGGATTGAAAAATGAACTTCAAAAGTACAGCAAACAGGAGAGAATGATGGAACAAAACAAGCGAAACGAAATAGAACTACATAAGGCAAAAAAAAAGAACGAAGAACAGCAATTACAAATCAAAAACCAATACATACGTTTAAGGAACGAAGGAAATAAAATAAGATTAGAACATTTTAATATTGAAAAAGCAAAAGAAGATTTAATAATAGAACGTGGTAAAATCAACAAAATAAAAGAAAATTTAGAAAAAAAATATAATCAACAACAAAACGAAATTGAATTATCAAAAATGAAGATTAATCTTGAAAAACAATTTTTAGATAAAAGAAACGTCGAAAGAGAAAGAACGGTTTCGAAAGAAACCGTTCCCAAGCCTTTGGAGACCCAATATTTTCCCACAAACGACGTGAGATGGTACAACGACATCGGAAGGTTCCCAGATAGTGACTAAATACTGTTACTATCAGAGGTCTATTGTGTTTCTCAGAGCAATATTTTTTGTTCTTTTATTAGGACAGGGCTCAGCATCAGTGATTTTTGGTGCTAGGATCCTCTCTTTTACTAGAAAGCAAGTTACGTTACTTTGATAATTTTCTAGGTATGTTTTATTCCTGAGGATGGTGAATTTTCAATATAGCCTTTGTATTTTACTAAGATTTTAAACATTTCACTG
Organism: Artemia franciscana; assembly: GCF_032884065.1. NCBI lineage: Eukaryota > Metazoa > Arthropoda > Branchiopoda > Anostraca > Artemiidae > Artemia > Artemia franciscana. Next base: position 24,833,923 of record NC_088873.1, read on the forward strand.
TGAGACTATTATTAATTACCTGAATGCGTTAGAACAGGTAGATTTGCTTGCATCCTAACCTAGCTATTATATGTTACCAGGTGTTTCTGAGGAGGGAAAAGAAATGAGAAAATCCGTTAATAATGTCAAGATAAAGGGTTTATTAGAGAGGAGAAATTGCAAATTAAGGGCCGATTGTTCGTGAATCTAGTTGCTTGCAGTAGCTCAATTAACACCTTATAAAGCAAATTGCATGTTCCGCTTCAGGTGGGTAAAAAAAGAAGCTTTCTAGGTGAGCATATTCTTTTGATTATTTATTCTAAATTTATTGGTGAGGTTCATTTGGAATGAAAAAAAAAACGAAAGAAGCAGCAAGAGCTTCACACTTCTAACATTTGAAATGTATCGGCAGTCACATTGGTTGAAGAATTGTCAATAATATCGTTAGCTGACAGCATAGCTATAATTTTGTCAGCAGTAAAGAGCAATTAAACTCCTTTACAAGGTTTAGCAGTTAGTATGAAAGCAGTAGAAACCGATTAACGAAAGTTGAAAAATCAGTAACGGATTCAAACAAGGAAATGTCTCAATTAAAGCCGCGAGTTTCTGCCGTAGAAGTCGAAGCGTCAAGTAAATTTGAAGTTGCAAATTTTGGTTTTGGCTAGTGAAAATTTGAAGTTAACAACAGAATCGTCCAATTCACGGATTTGGCAGTCCATTATTTTCTTTTTAAGTGCCAGTAATTTCCAGCGAGGCTCTCTAACAGACACCCCCTGGTAACAATAGAATAGTTGCGGGCAAGTCAAGTCATGGCTAATTGTAAAAAAAGCCAAGGCAGATAGTCCAATTAAGTGGGCATCAAGTCATGGTTAATTTTACCCCTTTCATTGCCGTTGTCACCATCTCTCACTTATGCTACACCTCTCAAGCACGTCACTACACAATCCTGAACTAGAGTCAATCTTGTTGGAGGGTATCCCCGGAGATAAACCCATAATGTTAAGCAAAACCTCCAGCGAGTAGAAAGTAAAGAAACGCGTAAGAATGTGATTTTATTTAACGTTTCGGCCAGTGACGCGGAATCAGCAAAATTGGTGTTCGAAAAGGTCATCAAAGATGGGTTAGAGTATGAACATATTTGCGATTACTCGGTTTTGGAATATGGAAAGAAAAAAATACATCAAAGTAGAGATACATAATGCAGATATTCGACTGGAATTGCTGAAAAACGCTAAGAAAATATATATAAAAAAGTTGTGATGAACTCTTCTAATATCTATTTGACAGATGATATGTCCCTTTCTGTTAGAGAGACTCGCCATAAATTACTGGCACTTAGAAAGAAAATAATGGACTGCCAAATCCGTGAATTGGACGTTTGGGTTTCAAAGTTGGTAACACCTCTTCTGTGCTTTCGACGTCATGTGAACGCTCCCGAGGAAAAGTATATGTCTGAGCAGATTCCAGATAATTTCTTAAGAAACATAATGATAAATAGTGAAGATATGCCGATACGAGAATAGCCTATAAATTGTCAAAGTATGTATGAGGGCAGTAAAGTATGAGGATGAGTGAATTATTTTGTGAACAATGCTGGTTGTTTTGATTGTATCATTATTTGGTTAATTTATATTTTAATTTATTGTAGTGCTATTAGATGTGATATTTGGTGTTTGTTATATTGTTTCGTAAGTGTCAGTTCGAATGAATAGATGTCCATTTCTCTGTTCTTTTCTTTTTCTAGTTTCAGGTTATAGCTTAATTTAGTTGTTTTGTAATATTTGGCTAGGTTATGTGCTGCTGAAAGGGATTGGTGATTCTTTTCATTTGTTTGTTTTTGTTATATCAAATTATGAGAGTTGAGAGCGTGTATTTAATTGTGACGGGTATTCGCCCTATTCGACACCACAGACCATTTAATTCTTTATTAGATAGTGGCTAGAGAACTTTTTATTCCCCTTGGGGCTCATAGCATGGTTGATTCGGAAAATCAGAAGAAGTAGAAGAAGATTTCATTGTTCCGGCTTCTGAACACCCTAAAGATACTAAATTTATATTTAATTATGATTTTAATGATCCTAGGTGTCAGCATGGTGAATCACATGATTTTAGGATTTTTCATTTTAATTTTCAAGATGCAACTTTTGATTTTTTATTTAATTTAGCTACTCTTAATTTCTTCCATATTCTAGCTTTAACGGAGACTTGGCTAGATGACCATAACTCTGCTCTTCTGGATATTCCAGGATACATTTTATTTACGTTGAACCGAGTCCTACGTCAGCACTGGGGTCTTGCAGTCTATGTACGTGAAGATCTGTGCGTGAAAATCCGTGATGATCTGCGCAAATATAATGAAATGGTGAGTGAAACAATAGTTCTCGAAGCTAGTTTAGATAATGTTGATGCATATTTAGTAATTGTGTAAATGTCTCCCTCTAGCTCTATTCAAGAATTCTTTGAGAATTTACATGAACAGCTGGCTAAAGTGCAATCTAGCTATAAACCATGTTACATTCTTGGTGATTTCAATATCAACATGTTAGATATCGACATCGTCTTCGGTAACTTCTCAACTTTTAAATCTATAATATGAAAAAAACTTCGTTTTTTTTAAAGAGTTAAATTGCGTCCCAAAGTCGAACCTTAGAACGTACAGGAATTAGGAGAATCAGTTGGGGGGCTACCGCCCCCCAAACCCCCCGCTTTTAAAGAGTTTTGTACAGGTTTTTTGTTGTACACCAACAAACCCCCAGCTCTTAGCTTGTGTGCTCTGTGTCTGGGAAACAGTTTCAATAATTATGTTAAAATGTAAATGGAGTGGTCAACTTCATTGTTACTAATTACTAGTTTCGGCGCAATGGTTCTCCTGTCCTCTTGTGTTTAACATTTTTCGAAGTTATTCCATTATTCATTCATTTCAATTTTTTGTTAATTAAAAGAGGGCCTTTCCGAAGGCCTTTCCCCCGCAACCAAAAACCTGTACAAAAGAGTCTTTAAAATAAATTCAAACTGACAAAATTATCTAATTTTGATAATTTTAATAGTTTAGCAGCTTAATTAAAAATTTAGCAGCTAGTGGTTTTTACCCATCCGCCTCCGTTTTATGGGCCCAGCGCGCTTCCGCTGCGCCAAGCTGCTGTTATGCTTGTTATCAAACAAGTTATTACAAAAGAAAATTTCACCAACGGCTTCAATTAGGAAATCAATTTAAATGGTTCTTTCAACTTGCTTCCATCAAGCCTTACCCCCGCTTCAGTATAAATTCTTGTGAACATTCCAGTATGTAATTCTGATCACATGTTTCCATGTTTATTTTCTCCCTTTCTGTATCAATAAATTCAAACTGACAAAATTACCTAATTTTACAAATTTAAAAAAGTTAGCAGCTAGCGGTTTCGATCCACCGACCTATGGGTTATGGGCCCAGCACGCTTCCGCTGCGCCAAGCTGCTGTTAGTGTAAGAATTTTTCAAACAAGTGATGTTATTACAAGAGAAAATTTTACCTTCAATGGGGAAATGGGTTTTTCTAAGCTAGAAAATCGGGGGGTTAAGATTTTCCGACGAAACTTTCCAGGAAAATTACTCGGAGAATTCCGTGTCGAATGAGTCTTCATACACCCAGATCCGATGTCGGCTGTGACCTGTAGGCGTGGCAGAAAAAAAGGGTTTCTGTCATTTTTCTCAAATAAAAATTTTACGGATTAAGACAGAATTTTTTGAAGCTTACAGTCAGTCTCACCATATCGAGCTGATCATTTTGATGTACTTGATGTTGAAATTCGTAACTTTTAACAACAAAAAACTTAACATGGGCTCTTATGGGGAGATGGGGTTTTTCTAAGCTAGAAAATCGGGGGGTTAAGATTTTCAGACGAAACTTTCAAGCAAAATTACTCGGAGAATGTGTCGCAGAATGCTGTGACCTCTAGGCGTGGCAGAAAAAAAACAAAAGGAGAACATGAACATTAAGTTGGCTATGCGTGGTTTCTGGAAAACAGGGAAGGAGTTATCAGATCGAGCTGAAATTTCGCGGATAAGCTCCTGGGCCCTAGGGGACCTTAACTTGTGAATTTCAGCCCGATTGGACAACGTTAAAGGGGGGCTGGGGTTGGGGGGTCGAAACTTTCGGCCAGATTTTCCCCATGAAGGAAAAGTCGGAGGGGGATGAAATTGGCAGGTTTCTTAGTTGGAGCTCGGGCTACGAAATGCATCCCTCCCCATCCCTCTGCGACCACTGGAACCGAAGATCGCTTAACATTGTCATGGTTCGCCTCTTTAAAGAGGCACGAGTGTGCCTCCTTGATATGCCTGTCTTATGGTTTAGCACCTATGATTAACATTCCGATTAGAGTTTCTAGAAATTCTGCAACGCTTTTCGACAATATATTTTCAAATGTATCTTTTAGATCTCCAAGAGTTTCTGTAAATGCTTAATCTGACCACTTTGGTGTTTATACTGATTTCGAGGTATTTACTAATAGGCGAGTAGAATCTAACTTGAGCAAAAAGTCTGTAGTTTTCAATATAAATGCCCTTGTAAAACTAAAAAGTAATTTAGTTCAAGTTGATTGAACGTCCCTGCTTAGAGAAGAGAATGATGCAAATTCTGAATTTGCGCTTTTTTGTGGTAAATTATTGGAAAAGGCTAAGGAAGTGGGAATTGTTAAGAATATAAAAGGGCGAAACCATAATGGAATGAAGCCATGGAAAACACAAGATCTTCTTCGGAAAATGAATTTAAGAGATATATTGTTTAAGTTAAAAGCTTTAGAACCTACGGATGAAAATAAAGAACAATACCGTGTTTTTCGTAATGATTTGAATAATTTTCTCCGTGAGGCTAAAAAAAGGTATTTAGCTTTAAATTTAAGGAAGCTGAAGGAAACTCATTGAAGACCTGGCATAATATGTAGTATTATAGGTCATATTCCTTATATACTACCATCTAAAGTGATAGTAAATGAGGCCATAGCTACTGATGATTTTACCGTTTTTAATGAGTTTCAAAATCATTTTATTTCAGTAGGTTCAAAAATAGCCGATACAATTTCCCCATTTCCGGGAGACTCACCTTTTGCTTCCACTTTACCACCCCCTATAGATGTTTTATTTCATCTAAAGTTGATTACTGTGGACGAGATAAGGGATACCAAGTATGCCATGAATAATAATTCGTCTGGTAGTGACTTGATGAGTTTAAAAATTCTGAAAGGTATTTTTCCATCTATATCTGGCATTCTAACATTATTAATTAATGATTGTTTCAGACAAGTTAAGTTTTCAGATTGTTTAAAGTATCCAAGAGTGACACTGGTCTATAAAGTTCGTAACAGAAATGATCTTGATAATTATCGACAAATATCAGTTTTGCCAATTATTTCTCGTCTGATTAAAAAATGGGAAGAGTTAATTGAGAAGTTTAATCTTTTTAATATTAATCAGTTTGGATTACGGAAGAATAGGAAGACAGAAGATGCTTTGATATTTCTGACAATTATTATTAATATGGCTTTAGACAAAGGACTGAAGGCTGGTGCAGTATTTCTACACCTAATGAAGGCTTTTGATACAGTTGACCATGGTCTACTCTTGGAAAGGTGTGAAGTTTATGGGATCCGAGGTAAAGCTTCTACGGAGAAGCTTTAAAACTTCTACGGAAAGAAACTTCAACGGAGTTTCCTGAGTAACCGGTACCAGTTTGTAAAGATGAATTGCTTAAAATCTGAATTGCGCCCAATCAGTTGTGGTGTTCCACAGGGATCTGCTATTGGCCCAATTCTTTTCCTTCTGTTTATTAATGACATGCCTAATTTTATCCATAATTGCTGTTTCAGGGTTAGGGACATGACTAAAAGTCTCCGGAATGAAACTGTGTCATTAGTGGCGGATGACACAGTGGCTATTAGTGCTGCAAAGAAGGAAGAATTACTCCTGACATCGTTTTAAGATAACGTAGATAGGTTATATTCTTGGCTAAGGGTAAATAGGCTTAGGATTATTCTTGGTAAGTCAAAATTTGTCATTTTTTCTCGATCTCCCGTTTTTTTATCCTTGGATTAATGAAACTAATACACCTTGTGGGATTTTAAAGCGTGCTTTATCGATTAAGTACCTTGGAATTTATATTGAAGAGATGTTGTCATTCAAATCTCATCTACAGTCTGTGAGTAAAATTTTGTCTCGTAACTCAGGTATAATGCGAAAACTCAAGCATTTTTACCTGCATATGTCCTACACCTCCTTTATTTTTCCCTTGTCCATCCATATATTCTGTATTGTAGTAGCGTTTGGCTTGGTACATTTTCTTCCATTGTACGGCCCATACAAATTCTTCAAAACAATACTGTTCGTTTGTTGGCTGGGTACAAATCCTTCATGTTTTGACAGTTTAGTTAATTTGAGATCTATGATCCACAATTATGACACTGAATCTTCTGGGGAGATTAATATTCCATTGACTGTTCCGACCCGATTGTCGTTTCTGTGCTTCACAGGGGGATTAGAAGTTGGAATAATCCTGATCAGATTTTAAAAAATTATATTGATATTTCTTTTTCAAGAGCTAAATAAAAGAAATCCTTTTTACTAAGTATGAATTTTAGTTCTTTTGTTTATTTTTTTTTGTGTAAATGTAAATAAATAACTGAGTATTGTGTTCTGGCCTCTAGGGGTATGATTTTATTATTACTGTTGAATTTGTTTGTTGGAAGGCTTGTGGTGCCGATTAGGACGTACTATTGGCTTTATAAATAATTTTTTATTTTGTCCTGTATTTTTTTAAATTTATTTTTGCCACCCCCTCGGACTAGTTTTTACTTCTCGGGGTGGCCATTATTACTGTTTTGCATTGGTTTAATAATAAATGTTTTGTCTCTCTCTAAAAAAAAACAAAATTTTGTATGGTCATAGTCAGCTAATTATTTGCGTTAGGCAAAATCTTATTGTTGCGAGACTTTACAAATTTATGATTCGAAGTCAACTCCGGCCTTTCAAAAGTAATTACTTTTTATAAGCTACTAGCTGTTGGGTTGGCGCTTCGCGCCACCCCAAAACCTAGTTGGTGGGGGCACTTCGCGCCCCCCCAAGCCCACCGCGCGCGTAATTCGTTAAGCGCCATATTAGTTACCCGCCATTGTAGTTGTGTCCCTATGTCCCACCTGTAAATATATATATATATGTATATATATGTATATATATATATATGTTTTTAACTACGTAAAACTTACGAAAATACGACATTCTTTGCTGTCCCATTGTCTGTGCATATAAATAGATTGTCAGGTTTACCGACTCTTGAACATGCAACATATAAAAGTAAAAACCAAAAAAAAAACTAAAAAGAATATAAAGGACAACCGGGACACAGGGACAGAACTACAACGGGGACGCCGGGGGGCACAGGGGGATATATAAATGACGACGGGGGCATAGGGAATGTTCGGTTAGCAATCACCATCAACAAAGCTCAAGGGCAATCATTAGAATCTTGAGGTATAAATCTGAATACGGATTGTTTTGCCAATTGACGGTGAATACAACTAAAATTAACAGAATTTTGGGCATTTAAAACAGAGTTATTAAATAAAGAAGGTGAGGTAAGGCCACCTTGACGGACTCCTTTCAAAACATCAAAAGGGAAGATCACCCCTTTAACTTTGCCTTAAGGTGATAGTACATATACAGAAGGCACTTCACTATACAAAAATTTACCCCTCTTTTATACGCTTAAAATAAAACTTGGGAAAAAATGCAAGAGTCGAAAGCACGAGCAACATCTAAAGCACAAAGGATAATATGGGATCTACTTCTTTCTGCATCAACAAGAACATTCATTAAAGCAAAAAGGGCATGCTCCCGGCTAATACCTTTTTGCTAACCAAACTGGTGGGGTGGGACATAACATTTAGAAACAATTTCATCCAAAATAACTGACTCAAACAATTTAAAAATAGTACAAGAAACTGTTATAGGTAGGAACGAATCACACGAAGTAAAATCCTTTTTGCCTTTTTTCGGGATAGGGGTTATTTGACCAACTGTAAATTGATAAGAAACAACTCCATTTTCAATAGACATTTGAAAAAGTAGAGATAAATGATTAAAAAAAGAGCACTTGCATAATCAAAATGTCTGGCAGTAATTCCATCAACTCCCGCGGAATTTCTTTTCTTTAATTTTTGACAATAAAACGATACATCACTTGGCTTGATTATAAATGTCGAAGGTTCGTGTTTCTTCAGACAAGCACTTAATTCTTTTTCAAATTTTGACTCAAGAGCAAGATCGGGAGAAGAAAACTCATGCTTATAATAATTTATCCAGTCAGGCTCAGGAAAATTATTTGCACTAATGTGTTCACAAGGGCGTTCAAATTTTTTCCAGAGCTTCGAAGGGTTCTCTGCAATTTTATGAGCGTTTTTCTCAATAAGATCAACCTTATGTTTTCTTAACACTTTAGCAAAAAAACGTTTAGAACGTAGCCGCAGACCATTTATAGTCCCAGACTTAGGCCTGCCGCAATCCCTCCAAATATTCAGCCAAATTATAGAAGACTCGCACGCAGAAATAAGGGAAGGGTTTTTTCACCAACCCTGAACTTGAGAGCCTTTCCTTATACGCTTGCACGGGACAGCTGAAGCTTCAGCACACTTTAATGCATGGTTAATTTCAGCTAGATAGGTGGTAAGTCCGATGGCTATTTCTTTTTCACTAAGGCCAGAGCGCGTGCACAACAAATGAAAGAGCACCTTTATTTTATTTAATATTCTGTCACATTCAAAACGAAACATCTCGCGGTTAACTTCTTTCCAGTCTTTTATATAAAACCACTTTTTATCTGGCTGTTTAGAGGCATGAAATGAAGCATTTATTTTCAACTTTATTGGAAGGTGATCCGAATAAAAGCCATCACAAATTACCTCGACAGTTTCACAGGGGAAAGATGCAATAAAATGGTCAAGGTTAGAAGTCGTTGACAGGACACCAATAAACGTGAAAGTTTCTGTTTTGTCAGCAACTGAGTAGGAAGGGGGGAGGGAATTCAGAAGGAGTTGGGTTCTTGGCGATGAACTGTCTGTTAAGTCACAATTAAAGTCTCCTGCAATCAAAACTCGAGCATTTGGACGCTTTGAAACTCCCTTCACAAAACTCGCTAACTTTTTGCAAGCATTTATGAATTTATTCTCTGATTGCGAAGAGCAGTAATTAGTTGGCAGGTAAACGTTTATACAGATTTGGTCCGAAAATTCGGCAGCAATGAAATGGTCATTCGACTCAAGAAAATTGACGGGAAATTGTGAAATAGTAGCTAATCCGCCTGAAGGTCGGCCACGGCTCTTATTCATTTTCGCTGGGTGAAATAAGAGATAAGAATTCTGTGAAATGCTGAGTAAATTTTTCCTTTCATGACACAAAAATTATTTCATTTGTACTTAAAAGTTCAGAGAGGACTAGGCCTTTGTCAACCACTTTGCCATTGATATTCCATGATAAGAGACTTAAGGCTCGAGCCATTATGCTGACTTAACTTTACTTAAAAGTCCTTGGGCGACTGGACATATGAAGCTGTAAATGGGTAACCATCATTGCCAGTAATTGTGTTGGATACTAAAAGTCGAGAATATTGCTTTGTGCACCTTCCTTTGGCCATGCATGGTGAATTTTCGTTCAATGCACCGCAAGGTCCATGTATCATATTTTTTACAACAATATCATATTACCCCTTATCGACATTTTCATCAGGTATTTCAGCGGAAATCACATCATCAATTTCGTAAGAAATAATTTTATTATGTAGCCAGATTAGTACGTGTGGCAAACATCGTTTTTGCCATTCCACTGAGTACATCCAGCATCGCACTGACCCAAACACTTCAAGTTTTACTAAGTAGTTTATCAGTGACTTCAACTTTTGCCGGAAGACACGGGTGGTAATTTCATGTCTATGAACCGCCGATTGTCCTTGAGGTAAAAGCTGCTGTATCTCGTCCCAAGATTGATTACATGTAAATGTAATAAATAAATCTGGACGACCATAGAGACGAACATACGCAATAGCATTATGAGCATATTAATGCATATGACAGGGACTGCCAGCATATGACGAAGGTAAAATCGTTAATCTTCCAGCGTTTGTGGTTTTACCGTCATTTACAACTGCATCTCGCAAATGAATGTATTGTTCAGAGCGGAGCTTGGTCTGATTCAGACGGATATATAGCAAACGTTCTGATTCAATTTTTGCATACATATCAACGACGTATTGGTTAAACAATTGACGGCATTTTAAAATATTATTGTCTTCATCCTGCCGAATCATTAGTCTATAGGAATAATAACGCATTGCACTGCATTTCTTATTTAATTCTTTGTTAGTGGCTGGATTCATCAATTTAATATTAAAGTTATAGCCGTCGGCTCCATCCCGAAAAATGATAGGATATTGTAGGGCATCGTAGAATCGATGAGTTTCAGCAATTCTTACCAACTGAGCGTTTCGCTTATGAAGAATAATATCTCGAAGTAAAAACTGATCACCGACCATAACGATTGCCATTTCGTCGATAGTTAGAGCATTGTATCTACGCACATGTTGGCCAGGAGGCAATTGTCAGCGGAAATAACAATTTTATGCGTATCAGTAGGCATCAAATCGATGGCTGTTTTGGACAGACGCACTAAATTATTATTTTCGTGGAAAAGATGTTACAATTGGGAAACAATTGTCCTTTGAACGTTGGGAAAAATTTCGCAACGTGCATTAAATTCAGAATTTCTATCACTGATGAAGTACAATTGAAAAATTTATGATTCTCGCCTGAGAATGGTAGAAGGGACCCTGCTTTATGATAAATTTGCCCTTTTACTTTGAAAGTAGGCATAAATTGATCTGGATTTTCGATTTGGGCACCAAACGACGTCATTTGAAAACATGAGTTATATTTTCTGATCTGTGATAAAAAACGCTTAGATTCTACCGTAATTCCAGTAAGTAAAGTCTTCAATGGCTCTTGTGGTGCAACCAATAGAGGAGGTTTAACTTTTCCTGAGGTGCAACATGTTTCACCATTGAATTTCAAGGCCTTGCAATAGGGACAAACTTTAGATATAGTCCCGATTTGAACAAATCTACTATATTCATCGACTGAGCTGTACCTGAATGCCTGGCGATAATTTTCAGGCTGCTCTTGTGATTCCTTGGCACGCTTTCTTTTCTTACTTTCTCTATCAGCCGCAAGCCTGATTTCTTGCTGTTCTTGTGATTCCTCGGCAAGCCTTCTTTTTTTACTTTCTCTTTCAGCAGCAAGTCTGGTTTCGTGTTGCTCTGGTAGTTCCTGGACACGCCTTCGTTAACGTAAATTGCACATTCCTAATCTGGCATTATCTCTTGAAGCCGCAATCCTGTTTTCACGTTGCTCTTGTGATTCCTCGACCCGCCTTCTTTTTTTACTTTCTCTTTCAGCGGCAAGTCTGGTTTCGTTTTGCTCTGGTAGTTCCTCGACACGCCTTCGCTGACGTAAATTACACATTCCTAATCTGGCCCTTTCTCTTTGAACCGCAAGCCTGGTTTTTCTTTTTGGTAACATTCTATCTTTTTCAATGTTTTTCAATTTCTCAGTGTGCATTGACAGTTAGAAAAAAATTTACGTGCCAAGCATGCTAAAACTCAACAATTTATAATAAACCTTAAAATTATAAGTATCTGTTTTAAGGTTTTCGAATTACTTTAATCTACTGTCAAAATATATTGAAATATTTATGCAATAACCAGTTTCTACATTTTTAAGTTTCAGTTTGCTTTTTCTTCTTTATTTTTCAGACGTCATATGCAAACCCTCAACACAAAAATACATACAACTTATTTTTATATTTAGACTAGCTGTTGGGGTGGCGCTTCGCGCCACCCCAACACCTAATTGGTGGGGGCGCTTCGCGCCCCCCCCCCAAGCCCCCCCGCGCGCGTAAGTCGTTACGCGCCATAATAGTTACGCGCCATTGTAGTTGTGTCCCTATGTCCCACCTGTGAATATAGATAGATATATATATATATATATATATCTTCTATATATATAAAAATAAGTTGTCTGTCTGTGGATGTGTGGATGGATGTGTGGATGGATGTGTCAGGTGACGTCACCTGAAAAAACTGGATTAGGTGACGTCAAAACTGAAAAAACTAAAAAAAGGCAAAAACTACAAAAAAAACTAAAAACTAATAAAAAAAATAAAAAAGCTAAAAAACTAAAAAAACTATAAAGGTAAAAACCAATAAAAAACTAAAAAAAAACTGAAAAAACTAAAAAAAGGCAAAAACTACAAAAAAAAACTAAAAACTAATAAAAAAAGTAAAAAAGCTAAAAAACTAAAAAAACTAAAAAAACTAAAAAAAGGTAAAAAACTAAAAAAAATAAAAAATAAAAAAAAACTAAAAAAAAGGAAAAAACTGAAAAATAAGCTAAAATAAAGGTAAAAACCAATAAAAAACTAAAAAAAAAAAGGAAAAAACTAATAAATGACGACACTCAAAGAGAAAGCGACCAGGACAAAAAACTAAAAAAAAGGCAAAAACTACAAAAAAAACTAAAAACTAATAAAAAAAATAAAAAAGCTAAAAAACTAAAAAAACTAAAAAAAGGTAAAAAACTAAAAAAACTAAAAACTAAAAAAAAACTAAAAAAGGTAAAAACTAAAAGAACTAAAAAAGAAAAAAATAAATGACGACACTCAAAGAGAAAGCGACCAGGACAAAAGGAATGTTCGATTAGCAATCAACAAAGCACCGGGACACAGGGAGTATAAATGACGACCAGGACACAAGTAAAAAAAAAAATTAACAAAACTAAAAAGAAGGTAAAAACTACAAAAAAACTAAAAAGAAAAAAAAACTAAAAACTAATAAAAAAACTAAAAAATCTAAAAATCTAAATAAACTAAAAAAGAAAAAAAAAGGAAAAAAATAAAGGAGAAAAACAAAACTAAAAAACGAATGTATATACAGACCGGTACACCGGGATACAAATGACGACCGGGACACAGGGAATATAAATAACGACCGGGACACAGGGACACAACTACAACGGGGACACCGGGGGAAACAGGGGGATATAAATGACGACCGGGACAAAAAAACTAAAAAGAAATAAAAACTAAAAACTAATAAAAAAAACTAAAAAATCTAAAAATCTAAATAAGCTAAAAAAGAAAAAAAAAGGAAAAAAATAAAGGAGAAAAACAAAACTAAAAAACGAATGTATATACAGACCGGGACACCGGGATACAAATGATGACCGGGACCCGGGACACAGGGAATATAAATGACGACCGGGACACAGGGACACAACTACAACGGGGACACCGGGGGAAACAGGGGGATAACCTGACAATCTATTTATATGCAAAGACAATGGGACAGCAAAGAATGTTGTATATTCGCAAGTTTTACGTAGTTAAAACCATATATATATATATATATCTATATTCACAGGTGGGACATAGGGACACAACTACAATGGCGCGTAACTATTATGGCGCGTAACGACTTACGCGCGCGGGGGGGCTTGGGGGGGGCGCGAAGCGCCCCCACCAACTAGGTGTTGGGGTGGCGCGAAGCGCCACCCCAACAGCTAGTATATATATATATATACTAGCTGTTGGGGTGGCGCTTCGCGCCACCCCAACACCTAGTTGGTGGGGGCGTTTCGCGCCCCCCCCCCAAGCCCCCCCGCGCGCGTAAGTCGTTACGCGCCATAATAGTTACGCGCCATTGTAGTTGTGTCCCTATGTCCCACCTGTGAATATAGATAGATATATATATATGGTTTTAACTACGTAAAACTTGCGAATATACAACATTCTTTGCTGTCCCATTGTCTTTGCATATAAATAGATTGTCAGGTTTACCGACTCTTGAACATGCAACATATAATGGTCCATGGGAAAACAATCTGTATTCAGATCTATACCTCATGATTCTAATGATTGCCCTTGAGCTTTGTTGATGGTGATTGCTAATCGACCATTCCCTGTCCCGGTGTCCCGGTCGTCATTTACATCCCCCTGTTTCCCCCGGTTGTCCCCGTTGTAGTTGTGTCCCTGTGTCCCGGTCGTCATTTATATTCCCTGTGTCCCGGGTCCCGGTCGTCATTTGTATCCCGGTGTCCCGGTCTGTATATACATTCGTTTTTTAGTTTTGTTTTTCTCCTTTATTTTTTTCCTTTTTTTTTCTTTTTTAGCTTATTTAGATTTTTAGATTTTTTAGTTTTTTTATTAGTTTTTAGTTTTTTTTTCTTTTTAGTTTTTTTGTCCCGGTCGTCATTTTATATCCCCCTGTTTCCCCCGGTGTCCCCGTTGTAGTTGTGTCCCTGTGTCCCGGTCGTCATTTATATTCCCTGTGTCCCGGTCGTCATTTGTATCCCGGTGTACCGGAGTTGTGTCCCTGTGTCCCGGTCGTCATTTATATTCCCTGTGTCCCGGGTCCCGGTCGTCATTTGTATCCCGGTGTCCCGGTCTGTATATACATTCGTTTTTTAGTTTTGTTTTTCTCCTTTATTTTTTTCCTTTTTTTTTCTTTTTTAGCTTATTTAGATTTTTAGATTTTTTAGTTTTTTTATTAGTTTTTAGTTTTTTTTTCTTTTTAGTTTTTTTGTCCCGGTCGTCATTTATATCCCCCTGTTTCCCCCGGGTCGTCATTTATACTCCCTGTGTCCCGGTGCTTTGTTGATTGCTAATCGAACATTCCTTTTGTCCTGGTCGCTTTCTCTTTGAGTGTCGTCATTTATTTTTTTCTTTTTTAGTTCTTTTAGTTTTTACCTTTTTTAGTTTTTTTTAGTTTTTAGTTTTTTTAGTTTTTTTACCTTTTTTTAGTTTTTAGTTTTTTTTAGTTTTTTAGCTTTTTTATTTTTTTTATTAGTTTTTAGTTTTTTTGTAGTTTTTTGCCTTTTTTTTAGTTTTTTTAGTTTTTTAGCTTTTTTATTAGTTTTTAGTTTTTTTTGTAGTTTTTGCCTTTTTTTAGTTTTTTTTAGTTTTTTAGCTTTTTTATTTTTTTTTATTAGTTTTAGTTTTTTTTTGTAGTTTTTGCCTTTTTTTTCTCTTTGAGTGTCGTCATTTATTAGTTTTTTTCCTTTTTTTTTTTTAGTTTTTTATTGGTTTTTACCTTTATTTTAGCTTATTTTTCAGTTTTTTCCTTTTTTTTAGTTTTTTTTATTTTTTATTTTTTTTAGTTTTTTACCTTTTTTTAGTTTTTTTAGTTTTTTAGCTTTTTTACTTTTTTTATTAGTTTTTAGTTTTTTTTGTAGTTTTTGCCTTTTTTTAGTTTTTTCAGTTTTTTTTTTAGTTTTTTATTGGTTTTTACCTTTATAGTTTTTTTAGTTTTTTAGCTTTTTTATTTTTTTTATTAGTTTTTAGTTTTTTTTGTAGTTTTTGCCTTTTTTTAGTTTTTTCAGTTTTGACGTCACCTGATCCAGTTTTTTCAGGTGACGTCACCTGGACACATCCATCCATCCATCCACAGACAACTTATTTTTATATATATAGATATATATATATATATCTATATATATAAAAATAAGTTGTCTGTGGATGGATGGATGGATGGATGTGTGGATGGATGTGTCAGGTGACGTCACCTGAAAAAACTGGATTAGGTGACGTCAAAACTGAAAAAACTAAAAAAGGCAAAAACTACAAAAAAAACTAAAAACTAATAAAAAAAATAAAAAAGCTAAAAAACTAAAAAAACTATAAAGGTAAAAACCAATAAAAAACTAAAAAAAAACTGAAAAAACTAAAAAAGGCAAAAACTACAAAAAAAAACTAAAAACTAATAAAAAAAGTAAAAAAGCTAAAAAACTAAAAAAACTAAAAAAACTAAAAAAAGGTAAAAAACTAAAAAAAATAAAAAATAAAAAAAAACTAAAAAAAAGGAAAAAACTGAAAAATAAGCTAAAATAAAGGTAAAAACCAATAAAAAACTAAAAAAAAAAAGGAAAAAAACTAATAAATGACGACACTCAAAGAGAAAGCGACCAGGACAAAAAACTAAAAAAAAAGGCAAAAACTACAAAAAAAACTAAAAACTAATAAAAAAAATAAAAAAGCTAAAAACTAAAAAAACTAAAAAAAGGTAAAAAACTAAAAAAACTAAAAACTAAAAAAAAAACTAAAAAAGGTAAAAACTAAAAGAACTAAAAAAGAAAAAAATAAATGACGACACTCAAAGAGAAAGCGACCAGGACAAAAGGAATGTTCGATTAGCAATCAACAAAGCACCGGGACACAGGGAGTATAAATGACGACCAGGACACAAGTAAAAAAAAAAATTAACAAAACTAAAAAGAAGGTAAAAACTACAAAAAAACTAAAAGAAAAAAAAACTAAAAACTAATAAAAAAACTAAAAAATCTAAAAATCTAAATAAACTAAAAAAGAAAAAAAAAGGAAAAAAAATAAAGGAGAAAAACAAAACTAAAAACGAATGTATATACAGAC
Organism: Artemia franciscana; assembly: GCF_032884065.1. Lineage (NCBI taxonomy): Eukaryota > Metazoa > Arthropoda > Branchiopoda > Anostraca > Artemiidae > Artemia > Artemia franciscana. The sequence continues at coordinate 24,850,392 of NC_088873.1, forward strand.
CGGTACACCGGGATACAAATGACGACCGGGACACAGGGAATATAAATAACGACCGGGACACAGGGACACAACTACAACGGGGACACCGGGGGAAACAGGGGGATATAAATGACGACCGGGACAAAAAAACTAAAAAGAAATAAAAACTAAAAACTAATAAAAAAAAACAAAAAAATTCTAAAAATCTAAATAAGCTAAAAAAGAAAAAAAAAGGAAAAAAATAAAGGAGAAAAACAAAACTAAAAAACGAATGTATATACAGACCGGGACACCGGGATACAAATGATGACCGGGACCCGGGACACAGGGGATATAAATGACGACCGGGACACAGGGACACAACTACAACGGGGACACCGGGGGAAACAGGGGATAACCTGACAATCTATTTATATGCAAAGACAATGGGACAGCAAAGAATGTTGTATATTCGCAAGTTTTACGTAGTTAAAACCATATATATATATATATATCTATATTCACAGGTGGGACATAGGGACACAACTACAATGGCGCGTAACTATTATGGCGCGTAACGACTTACGCGCGCGGGGGGGCTTGGGGGGGGCGCGAAGCGCCCCCACCAACTAGGTGTTGGGGTGGCGCGAAGCGCCACCCCAACAGCTAGTATATATATATATATATATATATATATATATATATATATATATATATATATATATGGTTTTAACTACGTAAAACTTGCGAATATACAACATTCTTTGCTGTCCCATTGTCTTTGCATATAAATAGATTGTCAGGTTTACCGACTCTTGAACATGCAACACATAATGGTCCATGGGAAAACAATCTGTATTCAGATCTATACCTCATGATTCTAATGATTGCCCTTGAGCTTTGTTGATGGTGATTGCTAATCGACCATTCCCTGTCCCGGTGTCCCGGTCGTCATTTACATCCCCCTGTTTCCCCCGGTGTCCCCCGTTGTAGTTGTGTCCCTGTGTCCCGGTCGTCATTTATATTCCCTGTGTCCCGGTCGTCATTTGTATCCCGGTGTCCCCGGTCTGTATATACATTCGTTTTTTAGTTTTGTTTTTCTCCTTTATTTTTTCCTTTTTTTTCTTTTTTAGCTTATTTAGATTTTTAGATTTTTTAGTTTTTTTATTAGTTTTTAGTTTTTTTTTTCTTTTTAGTTTTTTTGTCCCGGTCGTCATTTATATCCCCCTGTTTCCCCCGATGTCCCCGTTGTAGTTGTGTCCCTGTGTCCCGGTCGTCATTTATATTCCCTGTGTCCCGGTCGTCATTTGTATCCCGGTGTACCGGTCTGTATATACATTCGTTTTTTAGTTTTGTTTTTCTCCTTTTTTTTTCCGTTTTTTTTCTTTTTTAGTTTATTTAGATTTTTAGATTTTTTAGTCTTTTTATTAGTTTTTAGTTTTTTTTTCTTTTTAGTTTTTTTGTAGTTTTTACCTTCTTTTTAGTTTTGTTAATTTTTTTTTTTACTTATGTCCTGGTCGTCATTTATACTCCCTGTGTCCCGGTGCTTTGTTGATTGCAAATCGAACATTCCTTTTGTCCTGGTCGCTTTCTCTTTGAGTGTCGTCATTTATTTTTTTTCTTTTTTAGTTCTTTTAGTTTTTACCTTTTTTATTTTTTTTTAGTTTTTTAGATGAAAATTTTTTTTAGTTTTTTCCTTTTTTTCTTTTTAGTTTTTTATTGGTTTTTTACCTTTATGTTAGCTTATTTTTCAGTTTTTTCCTTTTTTTTAGTTTTTTTTTATTTTTTTTAGTTTTTTTACCTTTTTTTAGTTTTTTTAGTTTTTTTAGTTTTTTTAGTTTTTTAGCTTTTTTACTTTTTTTATTAGTTTTTAGTTTTTTTGTAGTTTTTTGCCTTTTTTTAGTTTTTTCAGTTTTTTTTTTAGTTTTTTATTGGTTTTTTACCTTTATTTTAGCTTATTTTTCAGTTTTTTCCTTTTTTTTAGTTTTTTTTAGTTTTTAGTTTTTTTAGTTTTTTACCTTTTTTTAGCTTTTTTAGTTTTTTTAGTTTTTTAGCTTTTTTATTTTTTTTATTAGTTTTTAGTTTTTTTGTAGTTTTTGCCTTTTTTTTAGTTTTTTTAGTTTTTTAGCTTTTTTATTAGTTTTTAGTTTTTTTTGTAGTTTTTGCCTTTTTTTAGTTTTTTTAGTTTTTTAGCTTTTTTATTTTTTTTATTAGTTTTTAGTTTTTTTTGTAGTTTTTGCCTTTTTTTAGTTTTTTCAGTTTTGACGTCACCTGATCCAGTTTTTTTCAGGTGACGTCACCTGATCCACGATCCACAGATCCACAGACAACTTATTTTTATATATATAGATAGTTTTTTTTTTTACTTATGTCCTGGTCGTCATTTATACTCCCTGTGTCCCGGTGCTTTGTTGATTGCTAATCGAACATTCCTTTTGTCCTGGTCGCTTTCTCTTTGAGTTTCGTCATTTATTTTTTTTCTCTTTTAGTTCTTTTAGTTTTTACCTTTTTTTAGTTTTTTTTAGTTTTTTAGATGAAAATTTTTTTTAGTTTTTTCCTTTGTTTCTTTTTAGTTTTTTATTGGTTTTTACCTTTATTTTAGCTTATTTTTCAGTTTTTTCCTTTTTTTTAGTTTTTTTTTATTTTTTATTTTTTTTAGTTTTTTACCTTTTTTTAGTTTTTTTAGTTTTTTTAGTTTTTTAGCTTTTTTACTTTTTTTATTAGTTTTTAGTTTTTTTTTTGTAGTTTTTTGCCTTTTTTTAGTTTTTTTCAGTTTTTTTTTTAGTTTTTTATTGGTTTTTACCTTTATTTTAGCTTATTTTTCAGTTTTTTTTCCTTTTTTTTAGCTTTTTTTAGTTTTTAGTTTTTTTCGTTTTTTACCTTTTTTTTAGTTTTTTTTAGTTTTTTTAGTTTTGTAGTTTTTGCCTTTTTTTAGTTTTTTTAGTTTTTTAGCTTTTTTATTAGTTTTTAGTTTTTTTGTAGTTTTTGCCTTTTTTTAGTTTTTTTAGTTTTTTAGCTTTTTTATTTTTTTATTAGTTTTTAGTTTTTTTTGTAGTTTTTTGCCTTTTTTTAGTTTTTTCAGTTTTGACGTCACCTGATCCAGTTTTTTCAGGTGACGTCACCTGATCCATCCACAGACAGACAGACAGACAACTTATTTTTATATAGATAGATATATATATATATATATATAAATATATATATATATACATATATATATATATATATATATATATATATATATATATATATATATATATATATATATATATATATATATATATATAAGTCATCTGTCTGTTATGTCTGTTACACTATGTCTGTTCTGTTACGCCAGATTATATCTTATCTATCTATCTATATATATAAAAATAAGTTGTCTGTCTGTGGATGGATGGATCAGGTGACGTCACCTGAAAAAACTGGATCAGGTGACGTCAAAACTGAAAAAACTAAAAAAAGGCAAAAACTACAAAAAATACTAAAAAACTAATAAAAAAAATAAAAAAGCTAAAAAACTAAAAAAACTAAAAAAAGGCAAAAAACTAAAAAAAAAACTAAAAACTAATAAAAAAGCTAAAAAACTAAAAAACTAAAAAAAAGGCAAAAACTACAAAAAAAACTAAAAACTAATAAAAAAAATAAAAAAGCTAAAAAACTAAAAAAACTAAAAAAACTAAAAAAAGGTAAAAAACTAAAAAAACTAAAAACTAAAAAAAACTAAAAAAAAGGAAAAAACTGAAAAATAAGCTAAATAAAGGTAACTGAAAAACTAAAAAAAGGCAAAAACTACAAAAAAAACTAAAAACTAATAAAAAAAGTAAAAAAGCTAAAAAACTAAAAAAACTAAAAAAAGGTAAAAAACTAAAAAAAATAAAAAATAAAAAAAAACTAAAAAAAAGGAAAAAAACTGAAAAATAAGCTAAAATAAAGGTAAAAACCAATCTATATATATAAAAATAAGTTGTCTGTCTGTGGATGGATGGATCAGGTGACGTCACCTGAAAAAACTGGATCAGGTGACGTCAAAACTGAAAAAACTAAAAAAAGGCAAAAACTACAAAAAAAAACTAAAAACTAATAAAAAAAATAAAAAAGCTAAAAAAACTAAAAAAACTAAAAAAAGACAAAAACTAAAAAAAAAAACTAAAAACTAATAAAAAAAATAAAAAAGCTAAAAAACTAAAAAAACTAAAAAAACTAAAAAAAGGTAAAAAACTAAAAAAACTAAAAACTAAAAAAAACTAAAAAAAAGGAAAAAACTGAAAAATAAGCTAAAATAAAGGTAACTGAAAAAACTAAAAAAAGGCAAAAACTACAAAAAAAACTAAAAACTAATAAAAAAAGTAAAAAAGCTAAAAAACTAAAAAAACTAAAAAAAGGTAAAAAACTAAAAAAAATAAAAAATAAAAAAAAATAAAAAAAAGGAAAAAAAATATCTATCTATATTCACAGGTGGGACATAGGGACACAACTACAATGGCGCGTAACTATTATGGCGCGTAACGACTTACGCGCGCGGGGGGGCTTGGGGGGGGCGCGAAGCGCCCCCACCAACTAGGTGTTGGGGTGGCGCGAAGCGCCACCCCAACAGCTAGTATATATATATATATATATATATATATATATATATATATATATATATATATATATATATATATATATATATATATATATATATATGTTTTTAACTACGCAAAACTTGCGAATATACAATATTCTTCGATGTCCCTTTGTCTGTGCATATAAATAGATTGTCAGGTTTACCGACTCTTGAACATGCAACATAAAATTGTCCATGGGAAAAACAATCCGTATTCAGATCCATACCTGATTATTCTAATGATTGCCCTTGAGCTTTGTTGATGGTGATTGCTAATCGAACATTCCCCTGTGTCCCCGTCGTCATTTATATATCCCCCTGTGCCCCCGACATCCCCCTTGTAGTTTTGTCCCTGTATCCTGGTCGTCATTTATATTCCCAGTATCCCGATCGTCATTTGCGTCCCAGTGTCCCAGTCTATGATTTTTCTTTGAGTGTCCCAGTCGTCATTTATATTCCCTGTGTCCCAGTGTCCCGCTCGTCATTTTTGTCCCAGTGTCCCGGTCTGTAATTTATCTTTGAGTGTCCCGGTCGTTATTTTTGTCCCAGTGTCCCAGTCTGTAATTAAATAAGTTACAGACCGGGATATCGGGACACGAATGACGACCGGGACACCAGCACATAGGGAATATAAGTGACGACCGGGACTCTCAAAAAGAAAGCGACCGGGACACAAGGAATGTTCGATTAGCAATCACCATCAACAAAGCACCGGGACAAAAATGACGACCGGGACACAGGCAGTATAAATGACGACCAGGACATAAGTAAAAAAAAACTAAAAAAAAACTAAAAAAAGGTAAAAACTAAAAAAAACTAAAAAGAAAAAAAACTAAAAACTAATAAAAAAAACTAAAAAAGATTAATAACTAAAAAACTAAAAAAGAAAAAAAAAGAAAAAAATGAAAATTATATATATATATATATATAAATATATATATATATATATATATATATATATATATATATATATATATATATATATATATATATATATATATATATATATATATATATATATATATATATATATATACTAGCTGTTGGGGTGGCGCTTCGCGCCCCCCAAGCCCCCCCGCGCGCGTAAGTCGTTACGCGCCATATTAGTTACGCGCCATATTAGTTACGCGCCATTGTAGTTGTGTCCCACCTGTGAATATAGATAGATTTATATATGTGTTTCAAACTACGTAAAAATTGCGAATAAACAACATTCTTGGCTTTCCCATTGTCTGTCCATATACAAAGCCGTATGTACTAATAATGACGTCATATGCAAACGCTCTTTTTACAAACAAACAAACATGCATACACACAACTCGTTTTTATATAGATAGATAGATAGATAGATACAATACAAATTAACTACGTAAAACTTGTGAATATACAACAGTCTTCGCTGTCCCATTGTCTGTGCGTATAAATAGATTGTCAGGTTCACCGACCCTCAAAGATGCAACATATAATTGTACATTGGTAAAGCAATCTGTATTAAGATCTATACCGCATTTTTCTAGTGATTGCCCTTGAGCTTTGTTGATGGTGGTTCCAAATGCTAATCGAATTCGGAATTGCAATCTTTTAAATTGAAAAAGCAGATCCGTTGGAATCATGGGAATGCGAGGAATAAGAACAGCCTCACCCTCATAAGGCCCTGTCAAGATTGTGGCATCTATTAGGTTTTCCATTGTTTTTTTTTTTACGGCAAGTCACGTGCCATTGCAAAACTTTGGTGGGTTGATATTTCTTAAAAGTATTATTGGTACGCCTATTTTTAGTTGTAGCAGGTGTGGTGGACACCCTGAAGGATCTATGGAATTTAAAAATTCAGATGGATAATTAACCGCTTCATTTGGTTCCGAAATACAAACTAACTGCGTAAAACTTGCGAATATACAACATTCTTCGCTGTCCAATTCTCGCTGCATATAAATAGATTGTCAGGTTTACCGACCCTCGAACAAGCAACGTACAATTGTCCATGGGAAAAACAATCAGTATTAAGATCAATACCACATTTTTCTAATGATTGACCTTGAGCTTTGTTAATGGTGATTGCAAATGCTAATCGAATTGGGAATTGCAATCTTTTAAATTGAAAAGGCAGATCTGTTGGAATCATGGGAATGCGAGGAATAAGAACAGCCTCACCCTCAAAAGGCCCTGTCAGGATTGTGGCCTCTATTAGGTTTTCCATTGTTTTTTTTACGGCAAGTCGAGTGCCATTGCAAAGCTTTGGTGGGTTTATATTTCTTAAAAGTATTATTGGTACGCCTATTTTTAGTTGTAGCACGTGTGGTGGAAACCCTGAAAGATCTATGGAATTTAAAAATTCAGATGGATAATTAACCGCTTCATTTGGTTCCAGAGCCTCGAGCGATTTTTTGTGTGCCATTGTGCACTCATCCCAAATAATAAGTTTGCATTGCTGCAATACTTTACCCATCCCAGATGATTTGGAAATATTTCACGTGGGAGTTTCTGTAGAATGCAAGTTCAGAGGCAATTTCAAAGCGGAATGAGCAGTTCTTCCACCAGGCAGCAATGTTGCGGCTATTCCGGACGACGCAATTGCCAACGCTATATCATTTTTAGATCGAATTGATGCCAGAATCAGTTTTATCACAAACGTTTTACCAGTACCTCCTGGCGCATCCAAAAAGACAATTTCTCCAACGTTGTTATCGACACAATGCATTATCGTATCATAAATGTCTTTTTGTTCCGACGTTAACTTGGAAATGTTATTTTGTACATACGACAATAGATCACTCGTACTGTAACTTTGTTCACGATCCAATTCTACACATGTCGAAACAGCAGCGATACGGTTAGGTGAAGGCATTCCCAAATCCTGAAGAGGTTTGTTTGCCATACTTATGCACAAATCTTCTATAACAACTAAAGTGTAGTTATAAATTTCTGATGTAAAATCAAAAGTCATGTCTGACGTCTCTAACTGTTTTCGATGAAGTATATCTTCGGACATTTTTGACTTATATTTTTCCCATGAATCTGTAGGAGCTGATTGAGAGCAAGTTGTTAAAATGATGCCAAACAATGCACGAATTTGACTTGGGGTTGACGTTTCGCACGCGTCATTGATGCAGTTATCCCAGTGTTGGTCATTCTCCAATAAATTCAGAGCTTGGCATGCACTACGGTAAGTGTCATGTATAGTACCATTTACAGTCCTCAAATACTCAAAGGATGTCGGACCGGGTACATTCACCAAAAGCAGGCGTAGAAAGAAGCATTCATGTTGATTGGGGTGAACGGTGTAGAGTCTTCCTATCGTGGTATCTTTGAAGATGGTAGGTTGGCCGTCGACTGACTTACCCTGTTTTTCGACGTTCAAATACTTTATTTTTAGTATTCCACGTGTAATACGAAGGCACTTCAGTATACAGCAGTTTTTTTGCAAAAGAATTATTTTTACAAAGCGATAAAAAAAGCTGTTAATGTTGTATCTGGTGGATTCAGGACTCTTTGTTGCACGTTGGTTTCCGTGAAATAAACACGTTGACCATTCTGTAAATGTACCGCTAAGTGAACAACAGCTGGACTACGTTCATGTATCGGAAATGAAAGAATTCGCCAAACAGCTTCATTACTGCTTATGTATCTTCCGGCCTTATATTCTACGATTTCATCGAAATCTTTGATTTCGGACTGCAAGCCAAAGACTGCCATGTCACTGCCTTTGTTGACGTATTTACATATGTATTTGATTGCCTTTACGGAGTTACAGTATTCAACGTTTATGTGTGCATTAAATGTTTTTGATAATAAAGGGGAATGTGGAACAACCCACTGGTTATCTACTTCGATGGTGGTACCGTTACGCTTCTTTATTATTGCTGTTTTACCGCCATCTTCAGTAGATCTTCTTCTATATTGTGGGTAACCATCATTGCCAGTAATTGTTTTGGGTACTAAAAGTCGAGGATATTGCTTTGTGCACCTTCCTTTGGCCATGCATGGTGAATTTTCGTTCAGTGCACCGCAAGGTCCATGTATCATATTTTTTACAATAATATCATGTAACCCCTTATCGACATTTTTATCAGGTATTTCAGCGGAAATCACATCATCAATTTCGTTTGAAGTAATTTTTTTATGTAGCCAGATTAGTATATGTGCGTGTGGCAAACCTCGTTTTTGCCATTCCACTGAGTACATCCAGCATCGCACTGACCCAAACACTTCATGTTTTTACAAGGTAGTTTATCAGTGATTTCAACTTTTGCCGGAAGACACGTGCCGTAATGTCATGCCTATGAACCGCCGATTGTCCTTGAAGTAAAAGCTGCAGTATCTCGTCCCAAGATTGATTACATGTAAATGTAATAAATAAATCTGGACGACCATAGAGACGAACATACGCAATAGCATCTTGAGCATATTCATGCATATGACGGGGACTGCCAGCATATGACGAAGGTAAAATTGTTAATCTTCCAACGTTTGTGGTATTACCGTCATTTATAACTGCATCTCGCAAATGAATGTATTGTTCAGAGCGGAGCTTGGTCTGATTCAGGCTGATATATAGCAAACGTTCTGATTCAATTTTAGCATACATATCCACGACAAATTGGTGAAACAATTCACGGCATTTTAAAATATAATTTTCTTCATCCTGCCGAATCATTAGTCTATAGGAATAATAATGCATTGCACTGCATTTCTTATTCATTTCTTTGTTAGTGGCTGGATTCATCAATTTAATATTAAAGTGATAGCCGTCGGCTCCATCCCAAAAAATGATAGGATATTGTAGGGCATCGTAGCATCGATGAGTTTCAGCAATTCTTAACAACTGAGCGTTTCGCTTATGTAGAATAATATCTCGAGGTAAAAACTGGAAGCGCCACCCCAACACCTAGCTGGTGGGGGCGCTTCGCGCCCCCCCCCCCAAGCCCCCCCGCGCGCGTAAGTCGTTACGCGCCATAATAGTTACGCGCCATTGTAGTTGTGTCCCTATGTCCCACCTGTGAATATAGATATATATATATATATATATATATATATATATATATATATATATATATATATATACTAGCTGTTGGGGTGGCGCTTCGCGCCACCCCAACACCTAGTTGGTGGGGGCGCTTCGCGCCCCCCCCCAAGCCCCCCCGCGCGCGTAAGTCGTTACGCGCCATAATAGTTACGCGCCATTGTAGTTGTGTCCCTATGTCCCACCTGTGAATATAGATATATATATATATATATGGTTTTAACTACGTAAAACTTGCGAATATACAACATTCTTTGCTGTCCCATTGTCTTTGCATATAAATAGATTGTCAGGTTATCCCCCTGTTTCCCCCGGTGTCCCCGTTGTAGTTGTGTCCCTGTGTCCCGGTCGTCATTTATATTCCCTGTGTCCCGGTCCCGGTCATCATTTGTATCCCGGTGTCCCGGTCTGTATATACATTCGTTTTTTAGTTTTGTTTTTCTCCTTTATTTTTTTCCTTTTTTTTTCTTTTTTAGCTTATTTAGATTTTAGATTTTTTAGTTTTTTTTATTAGTTTTTAGTTTTTATTTCTTTTTAGTTTTTTTGTCCCGGTCGTCATTTATATCCCCCTGTTTCCCCCGGTGTCCCCGTTGTAGTTGTGTCCCTGTGTCCCGGTCGTTATTTATATTCCCTGTGTCCCGGTCGTCATTTGTATCCCGGTGTACCGGTCTGTATATACATTCGTTTTTTAGTTTTGTTTTTCTCCTTTATTTTTTTCCTTTTTTTTTCTTTTTTAGTTTATTTAGATTTTTAGATTTTTTAGTTTTTTTATTAGTTTTTAGTTTTTTTTTCTTTTTAGTTTTTTGTAGTTTTTACCTTCTTTTTAGTTTTGTTAATTTTTTTTTTTACTTGTGTCCTGGTCGTCATTTATACTCCCTGTGTCCCGGTGCTTTGTTGATTGCTAATCGAACATTCCTTTTGTCCTGGTCGCTTTCTCTTTGAGTGTCGTCATTTATTTTTTTCTTTTTTAGTTCTTTTAGTTTTTACCTTTTTTAGTTTTTTTTTAGTTTTTAGTTTTTTTAGTTTTTTACCTTTTTTTAGTTTTTTTAGTTTTTTAGCTTTTTTATTTTTTTTATTAGTTTTTAGTTTTTTTGTAGTTTTTGCCTTTTTTTTTAGTTTTTTGTCCTGGTCGCTTTCTCTTTGAGTGTCGTCATTTATTAGTTTTTTCCTTTTTTTTTTAGTTTTTTATTGGTTTTTACCTTTATTTTAGCTTATTTTTCAGTTTTTTTCCTTTTTTTTAGTTTTTTTTTTATTTTTTATTTTTTTTAGTTTTTTACCTTTTTTTAGTTTTTTTAGTTTTTTTAGTTTTTTAGCTTTTTTACTTTTTTTATTAGTTTTTAGTTTTTTTTTGTAGTTTTTTGCCTTTTTTTAGTTTTTTCAGTTTTTTTTTTTAGTTTTTTATGGTTTTTACCTTTATAGTTTTTTTAGTTTTTTAGCTTTTTTATTTTTTTTATTAGTTTTTAGTTTTTTTTGTAGTTTTTGCCTTTTTTTTAGTTTTTTCAGTTTTGACGTCACCTAATCCAGTTTTTTCAGGTGACGTCACCTGACACATCCATCCACACATCCATCCACACATCCATCCACAGACAACTTATTTTTATATATATAGATATATATATATATATATATATATATATATATATATATATATATATATGGTTTTAACTACGTAAAACTTGCGAATATACAACATTCTTTGCTGTCCCATTGTCTTTGCATATAAATAGATTGTCAGGTTTACCGACTCTTGAACATGCAACATATAATGGTCCATGGGAAAACAATCTGTATTCAGATCTATACCTCATGATTCTAATGATTGCCCTTGAGCTTTGTTGATGGTGATTGCTAATCGACCATTCCCTGTCCCGGTGTCCCGGTCGTCATTTACATCCCCCTGTTTCCCCCGGTGTCCCCGTTGTAGTTGTGTCCCTGTGTCCCGGTCGTCATTTATATTCCCTGTGTCCCGGTCGTCATTTGTATCCCGGTGTCCCGGTCTGTATATACATTCGTTTTTTAGTTTTGTTTTTCTCCTTTATTTTTTTCCTTTTTTTTCTTTTTTAGCTTATTTAGATTTTTAGATTTTTTAGTTTTTTTATTAGTTTTTAGTTTTTTTTTCTTTTTAGTTTTTTTGTCCCGGTCGTCATTTATATCCCCCTGTTTCCCCCGGTGTCCCCGTTGTAGTTGTGTCCTGTGTCCCGGTCGTCATTTATATTCCCTGTGTCCCGGTCGTCATTTGTATCCCGGTGTACCGGTCTGTATATACATTCGTTTTTTAGTTTTGTTTTTCTCCTTTATTTTTTTCCTTTTTTTTTCTTTTTTAGTTTATTTAGATTTTTAGATTTTTTAGTTTTTTTTATTAGTTTTTAGTTTTTTTTTTCTTTTTAGTTTTTTTGTAGTTTTTACCTTGTTTTTAGTTTTGTTAATTTTTTTTTTTACTTATGTCCTGGTCGTCATTTATACTCCCTGTGTCCCGGTGCTTTGTTGATTGCTAATCGAACATTCCTTTTGTCCTGGTCGCTTTCTCTTTGAGTGTCGTCATTTATTTTTTTCTTTTTTAGTTCTTTTAGTTTTTACCTTTTTTAGTTTTTTTTAGTTTTTTAGATGAAAATTTTTTTTAGTTTTTTCCTTTTTTTCTTTTTAGTTTTTTATTGGTTTTTACCTTTATGTTAGCTTATTTTTCAGTTTTTTCCTTTTTTTTAGTTTTTTTTTATTTTTTATTTTTTTTAGTTTTTTACCTTTTTTTAGTTTTTTTTGGTTTTTTTAGTTTTTTTAGTTTTTTAGCTTTTTTACTTTTTTTATTAGTTTTTAGTTTTTTTGTAGTTTTTGCCTTTTTTTAGTTTTTTCAGTTTTTTTTTTTTAGTTTTTTTTATTGGTTTTTACCTTTATTTTAGCTTATTTTTCAGTTTTTTCCTTTTTTTTAGTTTTTTTTTAGTTTTTAGTTTTTTTAGGTTTTTTACCTATTTTTTTAGTTCGTTTTTAGCTTTTTATTTTTTAGTAGTTTTTTTGTTTTAGCTTTTTTTAGTTTTTAGCTTTTTTATTAGTTTTTAGTTTTTTTTTGTAGTTTTTGCCTTTTTTAGTTTTTTAGTTTTTTGTTTTTAGCTTTTTTATTTTTTTTATTACGTTTTTTAGTTTTTTTTGTAGTTTTTGCCTTTTTTTAGTTTTTTCAGTTTTGACGTCACCTGATCCAGTTTTTTCAGGTGACGTCACCTGATCCATCCACAGACAGACAGACAGACAACTTATTTTTATATATATCTATATATATAAAATAAGTTGTCTGTGGATGGATGTGTGGATGGGATGTGTGGATGGATGTGTCAGGTGACGTCACCTGAAAAAACTGGATTAGGTGACCGTCAAAACTGAAAAAACTAAAAAAAGGCAAAAAAAACTACAAAAAAACTAAAAACTAATAAAAAAAATAAAAAAGCTAAAAAACTAAAAAAACTATAAAGGTAAAAACCAATAAAAACTAAAAAAAAAACTGAAAAACTAAAAAAAGGCAAAAAAACTACAAAAAAAAACTAAAAACTAAAAAAAAGTAAAAAGTAAAAAACTAAAAAAACTAAAAAACTAAAAAAAAGGTTAAAAAAAACTAAAAAAAATAAAAAATAAAAAAAAACTAAAAAAAGGAA